>NC_084955.1:900000-1197500 GCF_949316205.1 Platichthys flesus
GAAACCCAGACCTTTAAATGTGGTCTTTTAAACATTAGATCACTGGAAAAAAAGGCTCTTTTAGTTAATGAAATAGTCTCTGATTACAACATAGATTTATTGTCCCTCACTGAGACGTGGCTGCATCCTGATGATTATGTCAGTCTAAATGAATCTACTCCCCCCAGTCATATCAATTCACAGGTTCCTAGAGAAATTGGGCGAGGAGGTGGAGTTGCTGCTATTTTTAACTCCAGTCTATCAATTAATCCTAAACCTAAACTCAGCGACAAGTCATTTGAATGTCTGGTTCTTAGTCTTCCACGCCAATCCAGGAACCACCAACAGCCAATCATATTTGCCGTAGTTTACCGTGCTCCCAGGGCTTATACTGAATTTTTAAAGGAATTCCCTGAGTTTTTATCAAACTTAGTCCTAAAGACCGATAAAATTATTATTGTTGGTGACTTTAATATTCATGTTGATAATAATAAAGATTGCCTTAGCGTAGCATTTATTTCAATACTAGACTCTATTGGTTTCAGTCAGTGTGTGCACAAACCTACTCATTGTGGTAACCACACACTTGACCTTGTATTATCGTACGGTGTCGCAATTGAAAATTTAACAGTACTTCCGCGCAATCCAGTTCTATCAGACCATAATTTAATAACCTTTGATTTTTCAATAACTGAATATATGCCACTAATAAAAAATTCATTTTCTAGATGTCTACCTGATAGTGCTGTAGCTAAATTTAAGGAAATAATCCCAATTACATTTAAACCCGTATTAGCAGTAGATATAAACAACAAATTCTTTAAAACCCTGAGCTCCATTGAGATCGACCACCTCGTCGATAGCTCTGCAGACTCATTACGATTAACATTAGACTCAATAGCGCCTCTAAAAAAGAAAAATGTCAAACATAGTAAATTAGCTCCGTGGTATAATTCTCAGACAAATGAGTTAAAACAATTATCAAGAAAACTAGAAAGGAAGTGGCGCTCCAGCAACAATGTTGAAAACCTCATAGACTGGAAGAATAGTGTTAAAGAATATAAAAAGGCTCTCCACAAGGCAAGAGCTGCCTACTATTCAAAACTAATAGAAGAGAATAAAAATAACCCCAGGTTTCTCTTCTGCACTGTAGCCAGGCTGACAGAGAGTCACACCTCCACCGAACCCAGTATTCCTCCATCCCTAAATAGCAATATCTTTATGACCTTTTTTAATGATAAAATTCAAACTATTAGAAATAAAATCAACCATCTCCTGCCCTCAATTGGCACTAATACCCTCCCAACAACAGAGATCTCAGAAACGGCTGAGAATCCTACCCATTACTTAGACAGCTTCTCTCTGATCACCCGTGATCAGTTTACCAAATTAATCTCAGGTTCTAAACCAACAACCTGTATCTTAGATCCCATTCCTACCAACTTACTTAAAGACATTCTGCCCCTAATTGATAGTTCGTTACTTAACATTATCAATCTGTCATTATCATCAGGTTATGTACCACAGTCTTTTAAAATAGCTGTCATCAAACCCCTACTCAAAAAACCCACCCTAGACCCAGAGGTTTTAGCCAATTACAGACCAATATCTAACCTCTCCTTCATTTCTAAAATCTTAGAAAAAGTGGTAGCCAATCAGCTGTGTGAGTTTCTCCAGGAAAATAATATATATGAAGACTTTCAATCGGGGTTTAGAGCCAATCACAGTACAGAGACAGCCTTGGCAAAAGTCACTAATGACCTTTTAATAGCCTCAGATCAGGGACTTGTGTCTGTCCTCGTTCTGTTAGATCCTGTTAGATCTCAGTGCAGCATTCGACACAATTGACCATCAAATTTTATTACAAAGACTAAAACAGTTAATTAACATTAATGGAACCGCCCTTAACTGGTTTAAATCGTATTTTTCTGATCGCTCCCAATTTGTGCAAATAATGATGAGTCCATCTGTGCGCACCAAAGTTAATCATGGTGTTCCACAGGGCTCTGTGCTCGGCCCAATTTTATTCTCATTATATATGCTTCCACTAGGAAACATTATCAGGACACACTCGGTAAATTTCCACTGCTATGCGGATGACACCCAGTATATTTGTCAATAAAACCTGAACAAAGTAATCAATTAACTAAACTTCGAACATGTCTCAAGGACATAAAAACCTGGATGACCCGCAATTTTCTCTTATTAACTCAGACAAAACAGAGGTTATAATACTTGGCCCCAAACACCTTAGAGATGCATTATCTAATGATATAGCTGCGCTAGACGACATTGCCTTGCTTCCAATGAAACAGTCAGGAACTTGGGAGTGATCTCGATCCTGATTTATCCTTTAATAGTCACTTAAAACAAATTTCTACGACCGCTTTTTTCCACTTGCGTAATATTTCAAAAATTAGACATGTCCTTTCACAAAAAGATGCAGAAAAACTAGTCCACGCCTTTGTTACATCGAGACTGGACTATTGTAATTCATTATTATCAGGCTCCAGCAGGAAGTCGTTAAAGACTCTACAGCTTGTCCAAAATGCTGCAGCTACGTGTCCTGACGAGAACAAAGAGAAGAGAGCACATTTCTCCAATATTAGCATCGCTACACTGGCTTCCAGTTAAATCTAGAATAGAATTTAAAATTCTCCTCCTCACCTTCAAGGCCCTTAATAATATAGCGCCTTTATACCTTAAAGAGCTGTTAATACCTTATAAACCCACTAGAGCACTCCGCTCCAGAATTCAAGCCTACTTGTCGTCCCTAAATTCTCTAAAAGTAGAGTAGGAGCCAGAGCTTTTAGCCATCAAGCCCCTCGGCTGTGGAATAATCTACCACTTTCAGTTCGGGAGGCAGTCACCATCTGTTCGTTTAAAAGTAGGCTCAAAACCTTCTTTTTGATAAAGCTTATAGTTAGAGCGAATTAGTGCGCCAGAACGTTACTTGTTCTATTTTATGACACATGACACACAGAGCTTCTCTTTCCAGCTTCTCCTTCCTCTTCTCCATCCCTATCCCCCTTCCCCGGAATCCCTTTGCTTTATCACCCGCAGATCCAGGGCCTCTGTGGCTGCACCATGGATTACGGTTTGTGGATCGCGCACCGGGGTCGCGGTGTTGGATCCAGTGTGGCGGATTCTGAGTCATGTGGGCTGATCGTGGTGCTGGTGGCGGACCCTGTGTCGCGTTGGCATTGGGCACGGGTGGTGGACCAGGACCGCAGTGGTGGCTTGTGATGGGTCCTCCTGGTGGGCGGCGGTGGACGGTGACTGAGGACTGAAGTGGCGTCTGGTCTGGATGGTGGATCGTGGTCTAGATGGTTGCTGAGCATGGACTGTGCTTCATCAATGCTGCTAGAGACTTTGATTATTGATGATGTTCTCCTGCACGTGGCATCTATTGCACTTCTGTCCGTCCTGGGAGAGGGATCCCTCACATGTGGCTCTCTCTGAGGTTTCTACATATTTTTACCCTGTTAAAAGGGTTTTTTCGTAGTTTTTCCTTACTCTTGCTGAGGGTTAAGGACAGAGGATGTCACACCCTGTTAAAGCCCTATGAGATGAATTGTAATTTGTGAATATGGGCTATACAAATAAAATTTGATTGATTGATTGATAAAAGAAGCCTCCCCTGGATCACATGTTTGACCTCCAGCGGGTTTGGTTTAAAGCCTTGGAGAAGAGGAAGCCCACTCCTGCGCTCAGGGAAGTGTTTGACTTAAAATGGCCTCCTCTCCCCACTCCCTCCTCCAGTCAGACTCATTATTAAAATCACTATGCGTTTCTTGTAAAAACATGACATCAATTTTTTTCATTTTCATGGTTCATAAATACAGGTTATTTTCCTTTGATCTCTTGCACCGTTCACATTTAAAACCCCAACTTTAAAAACATCCATGTTGTTTAAAATCTTAGAAACAAAAACAGAAAACAATGAATTAATTAATACAACCATTGCTGTCCTTTCCATCACTGCTCAGTCGGTGATGGAAAGGACAGCAATGGTTGCCGGTCGGTACCAGCGGCAACCGGCTCACGGGTGAAGCGGCCGGCACCGCGGCAGGGATCGCACCGCAGCGCGCTCAACCGACTGTGACACTAATGTGATATGTGATTCAAGAAAATAAAACATTAACGACAGTCAAAAAGAAATAAGAACGAAATCGCACTCGTTCAGTCACTCACTCACGCACCACACTCCCAGCATGCACGAGAGAGAGAGAGAGAGAGAGAGAGAGAGAGAGAGAGAGAGAGAGAGAGAGAGAGAGAGAGAGAGAGAGAGAGAGAGAGAGAGAGAGAGAGAGAGAGAGAGAGAGAGAGAGAGAGAGAGAGAGAGAGAGAGAGAGAGAGAGAGAGAGAGAGAGAGAGAGAGAGAGAGAGAGAGAGAGAGAGTGTTATGGGTAGTCAAGGGTAAAAGATTTGCTTCACTTTTGGGAGAAGTGAGGTCATCTTTATATACATTCTATGGGTGGAACAAATGTCCAGCATCTTCCTAGGTGTATCATTAACTCGCTCCCCTAAAATAAAAATTAGCTGTTTTACATTACTCTTTGTTAACTGATAAATTAACGACATTTTTGTTGTATCCTACTTTGTTCTGGCCAATTAGGAACCTGTTAATTGGCACAGGTGCACTTGTCTGAATCCTGGGGCATCGTTATTTATTAAAGAATCTCTGCAGACCTCCCACTGGCTGACATTAGGCCTCCTTTCGGCCAATCGTAGGTCTCAGGTGTGAGCATTGTGGCGAGACGTGTGCCTGTCGTTGTAGGTAAGTGCATTGTAATTAGTCTGTGACTGTAATAAGTCTCTCTCTCTCCTCTCAGTGTCCGCTTGGCCTCTGCCATTAGCTGCCTTTATCCTTACCTCGCTGCTTTGTCTGTCTTTCTCGCCTCTCCTTCCTCCATCTGCCTGTTTGTCAAACATATTCACACAGTCTCTGCTCCGTTTTTAAAAACACATTTGTTTTCTAGATTTTCCTTATGAGCCATTAAATCTTCATCTTCTGTCCTTATTCATATTGGTTATTAGTCAATTGAAATGATACCTGACTTATGTGTTAACATAAATTGTGGCTTGTAATGTTTTTGGTAAGAATAGGGACTCAAACATATAGAAACTCCTGGAGAATTGATGTAGTTAGAGAAGCAGAATGGAAATGCACACACAGGCTCTGATTGGAAAGCGCTATATAAAAACAGACCATTTAGAGCAAAGCACATGCTAGGATAAGTTGCAGGAGCAGAGGTGGCAGGTAAGTGGACAGGAACCAGATGGGAATGCTAAAGGTATGACCACACAAGAGCTAGCCCTGAAATAAGTTTCCAAAATATATCAGGAAACTATTATGTGAATTTTAGGGAGATGTTTCAATGGTAACTCGAAGGGAAAGATTCTTCAGTTTGACATTTTTTACAGAAGGTGAATTGTAAGTGTAGGTGCTTCAAATGTGAATTTAATGACAAATATCAATGAAAATAAAAAGATAAATGTCTTACAAATAGAATGTAAAGCTTCAGAGGTGCAATTTTAAACCTTGATTTATGAAACTAGAAACTATAAGTGAAGCACAGAATCTGGTGATTATTCTCTGATGAGAACACTGCCACAACAAACACCTTCACATATTTTCTAAGAAATGTAATAATCTCACTAATAATACCCAACTGTTCTTCAGCCTATCTCACCTGAACTGATGTTTCTTTTGTTCATATCATATCACATCCCCTCCTTTATCCTGCAGATTTGTTTTCCTCAGCAAGAGCCCTAAAGGACGAGCAGCTGTGATTAAACTACAGATCTATATTTAAATATCTTAATTTTTTTATTCGCAGCCTTGCTGAACCTTTTTTTGTTTTTCTTACACTTCTTAGACCTGAGCTCTCAATAAAGACATTCAAAAACAAGAGACCATCAGAAACAACAGGAAAGCCATAAAACTCACATTAAAGTGTATCCACTGCAAAAGAAAAGCCTCTATCTTCAGTAGGAGGTTGGCCACTGAGATGAAGAAGCAGAAACTTAAACATCTGTGGCAGTGATGGAGTATGGTAGCAGCAGCTGAGTTAACGAACCGATATCAACTTTGTTTGCAGAATATGAAAGCTTGAATATGTTTGAATATATCTATAAATAACCATGCTGAAGTCATACATTTTTATTTGAGATTATGAGAATATGTTGTCACTGTTTTCTGACCAGAATCTGCTGTCTGAACTACAAACAGAGAAACTAAAAGATTGAGGAAGAAGATGTTCGGCTTATTATATTATATATTATTAATATTTTATGAAGGTAATTAACCAACTTGCACATGTTGATAGAATAATATATCAGGATAATTTGCTCTCATGCCAGTGGTAAGTATATGCCCTTTTGTGAGCTACAAAGACATGTAAGTTGTTCAAGCTCAAGTCAGCAGTGATACTTCGGCAGTGATACTTCATAAAATAGCCAAGGAGAGGCAGAGCTTTGGCCAAAACTGAGCTTATCATCAGTTTGGGCATTTCTGTTTGTCATTGTGTGGATTCAGATTTAATTTTTCTCAAGGCCGTAGTCATGAAGTGAACATAAGTGGACCAAAATCTCACAACTAATTATTAACACACACGTTTATTTTTATACATTTTGTTGTTTAAAACAATGTTTAATAATGTAATATAAGTATAGTAATATAAACATGTGTGTGTGTATTATATATAACTTTATAATTTTATTTTTTATGTTTCTAAAAATACAATTACATAAGTATATCAAATTATAAAATATACATAAGTAGCTTTAAATTATCATGTATACATTAGACCTAAGGCATAAGACAGCAAACACATTAGGGCCCACAATGTAAAAATTGTTGGTGTATTATTTTTTAAACAATCAACAGAAATATATGCATTAGATCTATGGAGACAAGTACAGTTAGTTTAGCAAAAGGTTTAGCAAATCGGTTTTGATTGAACCTACACTAAACTTCTCTTCAGTCAATTTTTCTCCTCCTCTCGTCCTTCCCTCCTCTCCACTCCACTATTTTCCTCTCCTCTCTCTTCTCCGCTCTCCTTTCCAAAATGTAACCATATTTAAGCATTGGGGGCGACGTTTTCTTTACCAGTTTTAACCCAATTATTTTTTTCTTAGGTTAGTAATTGTTAGTGAACTCACAGACTCACACACGTTTATTATTGTTATTATCATTGACAGTTACAGTTAAATCAAAACCCACAAATAAATAACTGCACTAAAGCAAAAAAAAGGAGTGTGGATCTGCACTAATGTGCTGGTCTGTGCATTATTCACTCCATCCTTTACATTACTATAGGCTATTATTTTCATAAGACACATCACACTGGCTCACTGAGATCTAATATGGCAAAGAGGACGGGCGAGCCAAGTGAATGAATCCCCTTTGCTTTTATCTGAGGCATTTATTCAGAGTCAGGAGCATTGGGACTGGCGGGGGTGGGGATCAATTTATTATTTATCAGTCGTCTTCCTCCATGGTGGGTTCAGGAGAACAAGAGAAAGCAGAGCATGCAGCACAAACAGGGATTCAACAAGGGGAGAGTCCACACTTAAAGACCATTTTACATTAATTTGGTCAAGGCTGTGATCAGAAAACAATCCAAAGAATGGTAGAGCAACCAGAAGATTTCACTTACTTTGTTCCTTTAATTTCTGTCAAATCACTCGATTCCCCAGGTACTGCTCGTCAATGTGTCTTTATTTTTGTAAGATTAAGAAAGATTTGGAAGAAGTGGATGTCTAGAATGGATTGACTATGGCAAACCATAATTGCAACAGTTATTAGAAGGAGTGTTGGTGTAAAGAGAAGGAAACAGGATAAGGAGACGGAAAAAGAGGCAGGAGAGGAAACAGTGAGATAGCAAGAAATGAGAGGGAAAGAAGGGAAGTACACAGATATAGAAGAAGGTGGTGCGAGTATTTCTCTATGTCAGCAGCCTTCTGGGAGGATCATATACTGTACCTCCTGTCAGACCATCACCCAGGCTGTCATACATCCCTCTCTCTTTCTCTCTCTCTCTCTCTCTCTCTCTCTCTCTCTCTCTCTCTCTCTCTCTCTCTCTCTCTCTCTCTCTCTCTCTCTCTCACACACACCCAACCACACGCACACACGTAAAAGCAGACAGCTCAGTGAGACCTGTCTGAGGAGAACGTGTGAATGGAACATTGAGGTCAACAGTGGTTGATGGACACACATTGCATGACACAAAACACACATATATTTGACTTCTAATTCTGACTTTTTTTAAACTAGAGTTATTCATTAACAAACAATGATTATTATCAATAGTTTTTCACCAAAACACCTCAAGATGTATCTCTTATGTTTAACAAACATGTACAAAAACAAAATTAAGCTTCTCAATTGCCCCCTGGTGACTGGCTGCAGTATATGTCATAAACCCTGCGTCTTCCATGTTAGCAATAGGGACATCGGCCAAACAAAGTACATGTCAGATCAATTTTTCTCAAAGATGGTTCCTGTCATTTTAGGCGTTTGTTATCACACACTGATGTTTGTTCAAGTTTTCATTATCCCAGTAAATTTGTTATTAATTAATTATTTGATGCTAGAATGGAATGAAATGTCATGACTGAATACTGAGACTATTAACTGAAGAATATTATAAGGATCGTTTACAGCCAACAGATGTCATGAAGACCAAAACCAGCAAAGGACACTGAAAATTGCCCCCAAATACTCGGTTTCAGAATTAAATTATTTATTTGCAACCTATTTCTTAAATATCTTAACCAGTTTGTTACAGACTGAATGCCAAAGACCGAGTCGAGAGACTGTCTATCTCATTGGTTATTTTAGTCTTGCATTGGGATTTGTTGACTTTAAGAAAAACACTCCACACCAACCTTTGGTGTTTATGTGCTGTGCTTTGTTTTCCCAAAGATCCACCAGCAGGGCCTAGGGGATAGAGCGGGTGTTCTGCAACAAGAAGGTTGCCGGTTCAAATCCCACTCTTTCCCATCTGCATGCCTAAGTGTCCTTGGCACGATACTGAACCCCTAAATGGCCCCTCAGAAATCGCTTTGGACAAAAGCGTCAGCTTAATGACATGTAATGTAATGATTTGCTCCACACAAGTCAACAGTACAACAGAAGTACATCTGAAGTGGAAAAGTGAATGAAATTAAGTGATAGTAAATCGAGTCAAAAAAAATTCTAGTTGCTCCAAAATAAACACAGATTTATAGCAGATCCATGTTTTTTGTTGGTGATAGGGCTGGTAGGGGAGATACCATTAGTCCTTTTAATAAAACAATTCCAGCAGCTACATTTTCCCTGATATGTCCTCTGACTTGAGGGGGAGCTATGATTTAATTATCAACCGCTCTGAACTAAAAGCTCACTGTGTGTAGGAATCAGCTCTGTCAAATATAAGTCTAATCATGCAATCTCATTTCAGATGTGTATCTGATAATCCCATGCCACTGGGTGTTTTCCAGTGTGTGTCCCTTGTTGTGCAATAGTAGGGGTAGAATTGACGTTGGCTAATTATTAATATTCATGAAATATGATTATTAAAATAACAATTATTTATTAAAAATAATCAAAAATGATAAAGCTATTAATTAAGAACAGTAACACATTTAATTAGAAATGATACGGTTATCCATTAATAATAGTTAAAATAATTAATGAAAACAATAAAATTGTCTATTAAGAATAATACAAATCTGTAATCAATCAATCAATCAAATTTTATTTGTATAGCCCATATTCACAAATTACAATTCATCTCATAGGGCTTTAACAGGGTGTGACATCCTCTGTCCTTAACCCTCAGCAAGAGTAAGGAAAAACTACAAAAAACCCTTTTAACAGGGTAAAAATATGTAGAAACCTCAGAGAGAGCCACATGTGAGGGATCCCTCTCCCAGGACGGACAGAAGTGCAATAGATGCCACGTGCAGGAGAACATCATCAATAATCAAAGTCTCTAGCAGCATTGATGAAGCACAGTCCATGCTCAGCAACCATCTAGACCACGATCCACCATCCAGACCAGACGCCACTTCAGTCCTCAGTCACCGTCCACCGCCGCCCACCAGGAGGACCCATCACAAGCCACCACTGCGGTCCTGGTCCACCGCCCGTGCCCAATGCCAACGCGACACAGGGTCCGCCACCAGCACCACGATCAGCCCACATGACTCAGAATCCGCCACACTGGATCCAACACCGCGACCCCCGGTGCGCGATCCACAAACCGTAATCCATGGTGCGGCCACAGAGGCCCTGGATCTGCGGGTGATAAAGCAAAGGGATTCCGGGGAAGGGGGATAGGGATGGAGAAGAGGAAGGAGAAGCTGGAAAGAGAAGCTCTGTGTGTCATGTGTCATAAAATAGAACAAGTAACGTTCTGGCGCACTAATTAGCTCTAACTATAAGCTTTATCAAAAAGGAAGGTTTTGAGCCTACTTTTAAACGAACAGATGGTGACTGCCTCCCGAACTGAAAGTGGTAGATTATTCCACAGCCGAGGGGCTTGATGGCTAAAAGCTCTGGCTCCTACTCTACTTTTAGAGAATTTAGGGACGACAAGTAGGCTTGAATTCTGGGAGCGGAGTGCTCTAGTGGGTTTATAAGGTATTAACAGCTCTTTAAGGTATAAAGGCGCTATATTATTAAGGGCCTTGAAGGTGAGGAGGAGAATTTTAAATTCTATTCTAGATTTAACTGGAAGCCAGTGTAGCGATGCTAATATTGGAGAAATGTGCTCTCTTCTCTTTGTTCTCGTCAGGACACGTGCTGCAGCATTTTGGACAAGCTGTAGAGTCTTTAACGACTTCCTGCTGGAGCCTGATAATAATGAATTACAATAGTCCAGTCTCGATGTAACAAAGGCGTGGACTAGTTTTTCTGCATCTTTTTGTGAAAGGACATGTCTAATTTTTGAAATATTACGCAAGTGGAAAAAAGCGGTCCTAGAAATTTGTTTTAAGTGACTATTAAAGGATAAATCAGGATCGAAGATCACTCCCAAGTTCCTGACTGTTTCATTGGAAGCAAGGGCAATGTCGTCTAGCGCAGCTATATCATTAGATAATGCATCTCTAAGGTGTTTGGGGCCAAGTATTATAACCTCTGTTTTGTCTGAGTTTAATAAGAGAAAATTGCGGGTCATCCAGGTTTTTATGTCCTTGAGACATGTTCGAAGTTTAGTTAATTGATTACTTTGTTCAGGTTTTATTGACAAATATAACTGGGTGTCATCCGCATAGCAGTGGAAATTTACCGAGTGTGTCCTGATAATGTTTCCTAGTGGAAGCATATATAATGAGAATAAAATTGGGCCGAGCACAGAGCCCTGTGGAACACCATGATTAACTTTGGTGCGCACAGATGACTCATCATTAATTTGCACAAATTGGGAGCGATCAGAAAAATACGATTTAAACCAGTTAAGGGCGGTTCCATTAATGTTAATTAACTGTTTTAGTCTTTGTAATAAAATTTGATGGTCAATTGTGTCGAATGCTGCACTGAGATCTAACAGAACGAGGACAGACACAAGTCCCTGATCTGAGGCTATTAAAAGGTCATTAGTGACTTTTGCCAAGGCTGTCTCTGTACTGTGATTGGCTCTAAACTCCGATTGAAAGTCTTCATATATATTATTTTCCTGGAGAAACTCACACAGCTGATTGGCTACCACTTTTTCTAAGATTTTAGAAATGAAGGAGAGGTTAGATATTGGTCTGTAATTGGCTAAAACCTCTGGGTCTAGGGTGGGTTTTTTGAGTAGGGGTTTGATGACAGCTATTTTAAAAGACTGTGGTACATAACCTAATGATAATGACAGATTGATAATGTTAAGTAACGAACTATCAATTAGGGGCAGAATGTCTTTAAGTAAGTTGGTAGGAATGGGATCTAAGATACAGGTTGTTGGTTTAGAACCTGAGATTAATTTGGTAAACTGATCACGGGTGATCAGAGAGAAGCTGTCTAAGTAATGGGTAGGATTCTCAGCCGTTTCTGGGATCTCTGTTGTTGGGAGGGTATTAGTGCCAATTGAGGGCAGGAGATGGTTGATTTTATTTCTAATAGTTTGAATTTTATCATTAAAAAAGGTCATAAAGATATTGCTATTTAGGGATGGAGGAATACTGGGTTCGGTGGAGGTGTGACTCTCTGTCAGCCTGGCTACAGTGCAGAAGAGAAACCTGGGGTTATTTTTATTCTCTTCTATTAGTTTTGAATAGTAGGCGGCTCTTACTTTGTGGAGAGCCTTTTTATATTCTTTAACACTATTCTTCCAGTCTATGAGGTTTTCAACATTGTTGCTGGAGCGCCACTTCCTTTCTAGTTTTCTTGATAATTGTTTTAACTCATTTGTCTGGGAATTATACCACGGAGCTAATTTACTATGTTTGACATTTTTCTTTTTTAGAGGCGCTATTGAGTCTAATGTTAATCGTAATGAGTCTGCAGAGCTATCGACGAGGTGGTCGATCTCAATGGAGCTCAGGGTTTTAAAGAATTTGTTGTTTATATCTACTGCTAATACGGGTTTAAATGTAATTGGGATTATTTCCTTAAATTTAGCTACAGCACTATCAGGTAGACATCTAGAAAATGAATTTTTTATTAGTGGCATATATTCAGTTATTGAAAAATCAAAGGTTATTAAATTATGGTCTGATAGAACTGGATTGCGCGGAAGTACTGTTAAATTTTCAATTGCGACACCGTACGATAATACAAGGTCAAGTGTGTGGTTACCACAATGAGTAGGTTTGTGCACACACTGACTGAAACCAATAGAGTCTAGTATTGAAATAAATGCTACGCTAAGGCAATCTTTATTATTATCAACATGAATATTAAAGTCACCAACAATAATAATTTTATCGGTCTTTAGGACTAAGTTTGATAAAAACTCAGGGAATTCCTTTAAAAATTCAGTATAAGCCCTGGGAGCACGGTAAACTACGGCAAATATGATTGGCTGTTGGTGGTTCCTGGATTGGCGTGGAAGACTAAGAACCAGACATTCAAATGACTTGTAGCTGAGTTTAGGTTTAGGATTAATTGATAGACTGGAGTTAAAAATAGCAGCAACTCCACCTCCTCGCCCAATTTCTCTAGGAACCTGTGAATTGATATGACTGGGGGGAGTAGATTCATTTAGACTGACATAATCATCAGGATGCAGCCACGTCTCAGTGAGGGACAATAAATCTATGTTGTAATCAGAGACTATTTCATTAACTAAAAGAGCCTTTTTTTCCAGTGATCTAATGTTTAAAAGACCACATTTAAAAGTCTGGGTTTCCTGTATTGTTTCAGAGGTTGTTTTAATTTGTATTAAATTTTTGTGTGGAGTTCTCGCTCTATTATTGTTTAATTTCAATAATTTAATCGGACGGTGAACAGACACAATCTCTATGGGGTTTTGTGACTGATCCAGAGGGAGCGCAGAGAAGTGTTTAGCACTGCAGCTCTGCTTCCTGGTCCCAACTATGGGTTGTCATGTTATAGACTTAGTAATATTCCTAGATAAGAGAGCTGCTCCATCCCAAGTGGGATGAACGCCGTCTCTCCTAACAAGACCAGGTTTTCTCAAAAAAGTTAGCCAATTATCTATAAAGCCCACGCCGTTTACAGGACACCACCTCGACAGCCAGCGGTTAAAAGACAACATGCGGCTAAACATGTCATCACCTGTTGTATTAGGGAGCGGGCCAGAGAAAACTACTGTGTCCGACATCGTTTTAGCAAAAGCACACACCGACTCAACATTCAATTTAGTGACCTCCGACATACGAAGCCGGGAGTCGTTGCTGCCGACGTGAATTATGATTTTATTGTATTTACCTTTTTTAGATTTAGCCATTAACTTAAGTTTAGATTCGATGTCGCCGGCTCTGGCCCCTGGGATACAATTAACTATGGTCGCTGGTGTCGCTAACCTGACGTTTCTCAGAACCGAGTCGCCAATAATCAGAGTTTGTTTATCAGCGGGTGCCTCGCTGAGTGGAGAGAATCTATTTGAAACGTGAGCTGGTGGCTCTTTAATCGTGGGCTTTCTAAGTCTAGCACTATGCCCCCTCTGGAACGTCACCCATCTGCCCTGGGCTCCCGGCTGCACGGGACTAGTCTGGGGACTGCTCGTTAAGGCTAAGCTACGTGCTAAGCTAGGTGGCTCCGCGGCTAGCAGGAGCCGGCTAACTACAGCTAACGGAGTTTCTTAGCTGCTGAGCCGAGCTTCTAAGTCGCTAAGCCTCGCCTCCATCGCTATCAACACACTACATTTATTACATGTACCACTACTGTTAAGGGAGGCAGAGGAGTAGGTAAACATTAGACACTCGGAGCAAGAGAGAGCAGTAGAGCAACAGGGAGAGAGAGAAGACATCGCTGCTATATAGCTACGAAGGTGAGCTCAGACAGAACACAGAATCACTACGCACGATAGAATAAGGGTTGGTATGTGCGAGTGTTTAACTACAGACCGGTGATTTTAGCCGTAGTGCTACAGGGAAACAGTTGTGTTTAGCAGCGGAGCTAATTCGCAGAGCGACCACCACCAGTGGCAAGAAAACAGGAAATGACGCAGCACGCTTACCGTAATCCTGTCCGCCAGCATCATTGCTTATTGTCGCGGGGCACCACCCTGGTTACAGGGACCAACGAGTCAATCTATAAAATATCAGTCTCAATGATATAAGTTATATTAATAATCTCAATATTTAGTATTAATGATTATATAATAAACAATGAAGGGTTTTAAGTTCGAGCACAGGCAATCATAATCCAGCTGCAATCACATACATATGCACAAATAATCACAGACTACAGATACTTTAATTACAAAAGCATTTATTAAAAAGGGGAAATAAAGTTAGTGTTATTTAATGTTTCATCATTTTAACAAACTCCGATATTTCAAAGATAAACACAGCAGCAGCACTTATCACAATTCAGAAAGTACATGTAAAACCGGCGGTCTACCTATGTATGTCTGTCATGGTATGCGTGTGTGTCTGTGTCAAAGTGACTCTCTGTGTGTGTGTGTGTCTATGTGTGTGCATGTGAAATACAGTTCGTGTTATTTAATGATTCATCATTTTAACAAACTCCCATATTTCAAAGATAACAACAGCAGCCGCTTATCACAATTTAGAAAACACATGTATTCATCTATGTGTATCTGTGTGTGTGTATCTGTCTGTGTCTATCAATGTGTCTCTGTGTCTGTGTGTGTGTGTGTGTGAGAGAGCGAGAGAGAGAGAGAGAGAGAGAGAGAAAGAAGGGGGGCGTGGCGATGACGAAGTCACGTCACATCTAAGATGGCGGCCGATCATGATTCGTGGAACCAAGGCCTAAAAACTCTCAAAATGGCGAATTGACTACAAAACAAGATGGCGGAGCCGTTATGAATTTAGAGCCAGAATGGGAGGAGAGTGAGAGAGGAGGCGTGGCAATAATAGACTCAAAATGGTGGTTTAACTTGCGTTCTTCAAAATGGAGTCTATGTTAATGACACCATGTGGCCGGAGCTCACACTGGTGGTCGTCACCTGAATTACACAAAGGGATTTTCAGACAAAGGGAATTCTTTGTCTCTACTTTGGCGTTCGGCCGCATGGCTTCCAGATCCGTCCAGCCTCTCTGAATATAGATTTAACTATGTTACCTGAACTGTATTCTAAATACAGATCGGATGTGTGTATAAACAGGTTTAGGAGAAGAGAGAGAGAGAGAGAGAGAGAATACAAGGAGAGAGCAAAGCTCTTAAAAGCACGTCAGAGACAAGTTACATTTACCTTACCACTCAGCACCCAAGTGGCGTTGTGTGCTGAGGTTTGACCGGTAAAGTATCCGGTTGTTCAAACGGTCACAATGAGCTGGAGACGCTGCTCACGGCGCTTAAAAACTATGGCACAAGGCCGTAACCGGAAACCGGAAGTGGCGAATAGCCGCTAAAACACTGGAGACTCTGCGGTCTCATACAAAACAAATACATTCAAGTATTAAAACAATACACTACGTATTAGATTAACATCTGCCCAGACAATAAAGCCTCTTACTGTGACCTTCACGGTGTTGCATGCGCGTGTCGCGCGGATATTTCGGAAGTCCAGTGAATAATCGTGGCCGCTCAAGCTCTGTTGCGCTTGTTCCTCTGTCGCAGCGGCGTCGGCTGGGCCGAATAGGAGCAGATTCGTCTTGCTCCTCAACGGGATGAAAATCGTCCTTCTTCTTCAGGGATGTGGAGGTCGTGCTCCTCAGCGGAATGAATCTCGCGCTTCTGCAGGGGACGGCTGTGGAAGCCGTTTGTAGATTGTTGGGAAAAGAAAGTAAAGTCCGTGGGGAAAGTGAAACAGTCTGAGATTGTTCCGCGTGCAATTTCCTGTTTGGTCTTTTCAAGTTAAAACAGCAAAAGTCCTTTTGAAAATAAAAACGTCGACTGAGATAAAAGACAATGAAAGAAATGAAAGAAAATAACTCCGGTTGCCCCCTTTAGCAACTAAATCATCTGGAAAGACCCGGAGGGGTCTGTTGACGTCTTCAGAGCAGGGAAAAAATGGCTGATAAACTAGAAGTTAAGGTTAACCCTTTAGCAACTAAAA
This sequence comes from Platichthys flesus, assembly GCF_949316205.1. Classification (NCBI taxonomy): domain Eukaryota; kingdom Metazoa; phylum Chordata; class Actinopteri; order Pleuronectiformes; family Pleuronectidae; genus Platichthys; species Platichthys flesus. The sequence goes on from NC_084955.1 coordinate 916,605, forward strand.
CAGCTGGGAGGCCCCGAAGGGGCCTCGTGATGTCTTCAGAGCAGGGTAAAAATGGCAGCGATTATTGATGTCTCAGAGGTTTTGTTCTACCTGAGAGGTCCTGCCTCCTTGAGGTGCTGGTCATGGGATGATGCTGGCTTTTAGCCAATTGAGTGTCAGAGGTCAAAGGAGAGTGGGAGCGGCCAGGAGCAGAGCAGGGGTTTCTGGGGAGACCCAGGGATTAAGTTAACACCAGAAGATACAATCTCCGTGCTGGATCTTAGAGGGAGACTTTAGCTGGCTTCATCTTGGCTCAAAGGCGACGCTTTTACGACCCATTGTGTGTGGATCCTACCACATGGTTAGTTCTGTAGGGACTCTTGCCCAACACCCTACTCTTGTATTCAGAGAAGGCCCAATCTCTCCAACACCCAGCAAGCATCAAGAGGGGGCCTCTTCACATCATTCCTCTGTATTGATTATCTTCTTCTGTGTTACACTGCGTTGTGTTGAGCTCTGATGTGTTGAGTTGTTCGGCGCCACGCTCAGCTGTGTTGTGCTGAGCTGCAACGGTTGTGTATATCCTTCCCTCCTCTCTGCTTCGCTCCCTATCACTAATGCAACAGACATTAACATAGTGTTTGATGTCGAGTTAGGAGACATTTAGACGCTCTCTGTTTAACAACTGTGTCAAGTGTTTGCTGTTGAGGATGATGAGAGGGGGAGAGGGGAAGGAGAGAGATAAAGAGTGAGAGTGGTAATGGGACCGAAACAAGAGAAGAGTCCTCCTTCAGCCGTGTAGAAACTTTGAGCGCTGTGCAACAGCGAAACTGTGTGGTGTCCACTGAAGGTCTCATGAGAGCACAGCTAAGATAGGAAGAGTTCGCACATCCCAACTCAGCTGTTGAATACATTTTTATTTATTTCTCTGAAACGTTCTGGGAACATCTGACAAGCAATTCAAATAATTTGTATATGTGTCTTTAAACCCATCATGTTACTGACACAACATACAGCCATGTGGATAGGACGCTAAAAGTGTCTGTACTAAAACCAACTTTAATCTGTTTAACTTTATTAGACTAAAGTTTTTCATTTATTTTGTGTTCCATCTTACCCCATAGCATCTAAATTGATGCTTACACCTCAAGAATCTGTGCTAGACTCACTTTATATACAAGTGCATCTCAATAAATTAGAATATCATGGAAAGGTTAGTTTATTTTGATAATTAAATTGAAAAAGTGAACTACCCCTAACCAGCTTTTGGGGAGCCCAGCTTGCAAAAGTCTGAGAACCCCTGTTGTAGACTCAATATTTCCCACTCTAATCAGCTAATTAACTCAAAACACCTGCAAAGGTTTCCTGAGCCTTTAAATGGTCTCTAAGGCTGGTTCAGTAGGACACGCAATCATGGGGAAGACTGCTGACTTGACAGTTGTCCAGAAGACAGTCATTCACACCCTCCTCACGGAGGGTAAGCCACAAAAGGTCATTGCTAAAGATGCTGGCTGTTCACAGAGTGCTGTATCCAAGCATATTCATAGAAAGTTGAGAGGAAGGAAAAAGTGGGGTAGAAAAAGGTGCACAAGCAACAGGGATAACCGCAGCCTTGAGAGGATGGTGAAGCAATGGCCATTCAAGAATTTGGGGGAGATGAACAAGGAGTGGACTGAGGCTGGAGACAGTGCATCAAGAGCCACCACGCACAGACGTATCAAGGACATTAATGAGCTGGATTGCTGCTGATCGTGCATGTCTATCAGTAAAGGTTTTTAAGCGGAAGCAAGAATCTACTCATAACAAGACCCACCTACGTTTTTGAGCTGTGTTTCTTACCCTCTTTTGTGTGATTGTTCCAACTATTACAGCAGAGCCAGGTACTACAGAAACAACTGTATATCTTGCTGGGAGGAACCTATACCTTACTACAACACCAAAGCTTGGAAATATGCATACAATTACTGCTTGTATTCAGACTTTACAAGCGCATGTCAATACAATACATTTTTTAGCTGTGCTTCTCAGTCATCTCAAGTCTGTCTGATGAAACTGATAATCTATGCTAATATATCTTTAATAATAATAATTTTTTCTTCCCACAATATGCACAAAGGAATGCAATGCAAATGGGTCTTTTTATGCTTCAACAGTTTTTTCTTGAATTATGTGTTGAGCTCTGAGAGCCACAAACATGAATAATCTGCACTTAACACTGTGCCTGAATGCATCCTGTGTGAGGACGAGAGCTGGTGCTGGTAATGTGCTGTTCACATAGTGTAACTAAAAGCAGCCTGTGCCATCACTTCAACCTTCACCTATGGTAAATGGTAAATGGTTTAGTATTTATATAGCGCTTTTCTTGTCTTGATGACCACTCAAAGCGCTTTACATTACAGCTTTACATTCACCCATTCACACACATATAATTATTAAAATAGAAATTATGTTCACATTGAAAAAAGGAGAAATTACACATATTTCTTCCTACTTACTTCAATTTAACACTGTCATGTCTCATCTTTGTTGATTCTGACATCATAACAATGCATATCCATATCTCATCCCTGCAGTAACCTGTCCATCATCCGAACCCCACAGTGTTTCAGCAGTGCAGATGTGTTCAGTTGTGTTTCTCTGTTTGGGCTGTCAAGGACAAATGGTGGGAGATAGGAGGGTCAGTTATAAATAACGAGGACCAATCTGTGAGGCATCTCTCTACCATTAACTCCATCAGCCACAAGCTACAGTAACTGTGGCAACCAGGGCCGTGCATCAAATGACCGCTGATGTGTGTGTGTGTGTGTGTGTGTGTGTGTGTGTGTGTGTGTGTGTGTGTGTGTGTGCATGTGTGTGTTTTCTAATGAATTTATGCATGGGAATGTTCGTAGATGCATGTGTGGACTCCAAAGGTTTATGTTTTTTTGTATGTTTACAACATGCAGTCGTTTATAGATTGCATTAAAACATGTATTTTCCTTGTGGGGAATGCTTTTTGGTGGTTTACTTGGTCCTAGGGTTAAGGTTTTTCAATGATTTTCCCCCACAGGAATAATTATTTTTAATTATTTTCTGTATCATGGTCATTACTGTTGCATATTTTTGTTTTCATTACAATAACACTTAACATCATTCCACTTTATCCCCAGCACCTGCTTTTGCACAGTGTCTGTTTTGCAGGTTGTTTGTTTCTGTACTCTTATTATGTGTAGTTTTAGTAGTGTACATATTGGGATCTTGTTTTTTTTATTGTGCTTCGGCACTGTTACTTTAATTCTGTTTTTCTATTATTGCTGTAACAAGTGAATTTCCCCATTGTGTGGATAAATAAAGAAATCTAATCTAATTGTGCGTATTTCTATGTGTATTTCTATGCACATGCATGAGCTCTGGTGCCTTGCCCCTTGAATCTCTATTTCCTGTATAACATACCAGCAGGGGTATGCAGTGGCCAGAGACCTCTTTTCTTTGATATGAATAGCAGCCAAAAGGTCTTTGCTGGAGGCTGATATATGTCAATCAGCTTTTATTTTACCCCTCAGCAGCAGCAGCAGCATCTGCTGTCCTGTCCGTCTCTCTCACCTACAGTAAATCCCTCCCCTGCACTGATAACACTCCAAATAACAGGTGAGGGACTGCTGGCAGAAAGAAGATTGGCTGACCTTATTGTTTGCCTTCGCCACCTCTTTGTTCTTCACAAATAAAGGGATTTTTAATAAACTGAAAGGTCCTCTGCTGTGGCCCATAGAGAAAATGAAAGGGGGCTGTGAGGTATGGTACAATGTGGCGGGGAAAAAAGAGCAGCTCATCAGAAAATAACAAAGGTGCAAGTTAAAGATAACGCGCCTGTCAGAGATTAATCCACGCCTGCTTGATTGTTTTCTTTAATACCAGACCTGCTACAGCAAGCGATTAGTTTGCTGAGTAATTTGGTTTTCTAGGGGACGGTTAGAGAGTGGGTGGCTAGGTCCTTGAAATAATATTCAGGTGTGCTCCATAATTGATTTCTTTTTTTCTCTCACTCCCCAGTTTTCAAAGAAAAATGAGATGAAGCTCAAAACTGCTTTGACTTGCTTTTCTGTTCGCCCCGCTCCCTCTCCCTCTCCCTATCTCTTATTTCTCCATCTCCCCCACCTTTTTTTTTGTTCTCTTCCCTTTCCTTCTCTTCTCTCTTTCCCCTTTGGATTAATAAAGTGGCTTTGTTCAAGAAAATGAAGGGGAAGGAGAGAGTATGCTTGAGGAGGCAGTTTTCTCTTTCTGCCTTCAGCTCCATTGTGACATTAGAGAAGACAGAAAGACAGGTAGCACATGCTACAGATCGACAGCGCAGTGTGCGTTTGCTAGTCTCTTTCAGATGACTCTGAGGAAAATCAAAAATAGATTGAAATCTATTTGTTTGGTAATGAAAACCACGGACATAGCCACCCTATGTTAATATAGCTGCAGAAATAAATGTTTTGAAGAAAAAGTTGTCGATAAAATTGCTGCCTCACTGATCCGAAAGGACTTTTTAATTTACTGCAGCAATAACCATCCTCAACCCTCTTTCTATATCTTTCCTCAAAGATCATTCTAGTTAAGTTTCTCTGCATAATGTTTCAGGAGTCACACTTTAAATTAAATTAATCAAAAGACAGCAGAGTCATAGGACAGCACATCAGATATGGGCAAAGTTACCCATACCATCTCAAAGGTGAATGTGCTTTTGCATTTCTGAAAGGTAGATCATCGAACAAGCAAAATCTTGGTGAGGAATTTAACGTTAAATCAATCATTGATCATTATAATTTCATAGCCCTTTGCCAGTTTTCCTCTGTGTGTCTGAAACAACAACTTTTTTTTACCCTGACAGGGGTTTGAGAGATGGACACGGATGGAAGGAAGGAAGGAAAGATTTCTCATTTTGCCATTCTGATGCCTGAATTGATCCGCCTCACAATCCCTCATATATCTGCCTCTCCCCCTATCTACCCTCCTGCTCTCTCTCTCTCTCTCTCGCGCTCTCGCTCTCGCTCTCTCGCTCTCACTCCCGCTCTCACTCTCCAGAAGATGGCCTGTACTCTAGGGCTGTTTTCCAATTACTGCTCAACCTTTTCAGAGAAGGTCATTATAATTAGAGATCCATTTAGCTTTTCCATGAAAAGCACGAAATGTATTTTTTTCGGATTGTGGTTCCTGAAAAAAGAAGAGGAGGAAGACGGAGAGGAAAAAACTGCAGTACTGGTCTCAAGTGGCTCTATTATTATGGTTCGGTGGACAAGTCGCATGCAATAATGGCTTCACATTGGGGGGTGGGGGTGAGGGGGGTTGACTGACTGGCCTTTTGCACATTACTAGTGCATGAATGGAAAAAAGATCATCTTTGAAATCCAAATCAATACCAGGCTTGTATTAAATACTTCATTGGGAGTGGAAGTTTGTGGAGTGAAGATTGTCTGAAAAAATTAATTCTTCATATGTAATTTAAGCTAGCAGCCATTAGCCATGACAAACACAGAGCAGTCCTCTCCTCAGTTCTCTTGGTATACGAGACACTCTTGATGGAGTTAAGACAAGACTAATGCAGAGGCCAGTGTGAGCTGGACAGATCAATTTCAGTGTGGACACTGGTGTCCCATTAATACCATGAGTAAACGTTATCAGGTTTACATTATACACAGATAAATTGGATATAAGACATATTTCATTGCCAAGTGTAAATGCAGTCTACCTGGGCAGGGCTTAGCAATTTTGAACTTTTAGTTTACCTTTTCACATTGAAACCAATATTAAAACACTGTTAGTACATTACAGTCAATGATGAAGGAAAATAATAAACATTCATCTAAAAGATGGGTTTGTGTCTGTGGCATAAGGCTTGTGCTTTGTTACAAACTAAATGTCTTTATGGACCAAAATCCTCATCAGCCACTTTTAGGATGTGGATCAGTGCAGCATACAATCTATGCAACATTATGTTTTCTGCTCTGTATCAAAGAAGCAGATGGCTGGGGACAAACACTCCAAAGTGGTAAAAACCAACTAATTGGTTTTAGGGAAATCGATATAGTGCCGGCAGCAAACCCCTCCTCTCCCCTCAGAGTCCATCAGTCTTGCTCTGCAATTACTCCATTGATTGGCCAGTGCTAATTGCAGGTCTCATTATTGCAGGTTTCAGCCAGTTGCAATCACAGCAGCTAGGTTCAGAGGTACACTTTGAGGAGGAACTGAAGAGCATATGCTCTATAGCATAAATGACAGTGCACACAGGTGATGTGGGGATAAGTGGGCTAAAGTCTAGCTAAACCAGTTTATCTGAATCTAGATAATGATAATGAGATGATTTATTCAAACTTTTAACCTCATGGGAGAGATCCCCAATGCTCCAGATAAGTGGAGAGTCACAGGACAAGGTGAGCTTCCAAACAGCAACCTATGGAAGGGTCCTGTGTAATACATGGATGAAACATCTGCATGTGCTTCTCAAGAGATTGTTAGTGACAAATTTGTGAATAGAGACATATTCTATTCCTTTTATATCAGAAATAGCAATGTTGTGGATCAATAAAACCCATAGTGGATGATATTGTGTTTATCCAGCAATGCAAACAATTGTCTGTACATATGTAGATCTTGACTTCTAAAATAACCTCATTGTAGCAACGTAAACATAACTCTTTTGACCCATGACCTATTTTGAATAATATAATAATATACATTGAAAGCACTTTTGCTGATTATAGCCCCAGATATTTAATTGTTTTGGACAAGCAACTGTGCTACCGGCAATACAACAGGATTCGGTTTGTAACACTTGATGGATTTGTTTCCATGATACAAGTATAAAAGATTTGGTTCTCACACTAAAATATTTTATATTCCGTAGGTGGTAACAGTAATATTTCTGAATATATTTATTGCATGTAAAATGGCAGCAGTGATGTATTTTGGTTAGCTTCATAGCATTCTGGACCTTTACACATTGACAGTACAACAGTAGATATATGCCCCTTCTAATAAGGCAGGAGCCACAGATGAGGATAATACACTGATGCACTTTGTATGTCTGCCATCTAACCACCTCCTGACAACTGTGCTGCCATTTGTAATTATATTATAAAGAATTAATCTCTTTCATTAATTTAAAAAAAAGTCCTCCTTTGCAAAAATGGAGGACTTGATGGAGGATGGAGGATGGAGGATATGAATGTAATATAGGAAAGAGGTTTGGACAAAGACGATGTTCTGCAGAACCTAACTGCAGAAATTCCATTCATATTTAATCCAAGGCAGACTTTATTCTAATTTCTGATGCAGATCAACTTTTAGTATGATGTAAATAAGGTATGATATATCAACTCAAACTACCTTGAGGCTGAAAGTCAAGATGATCAATGGTGAAGATAATATACTGATCAAAAAATTATAATATCCAATCATTTAAGCACCATTAACAATGAGAGATGATATCCTAGAACAAAACCGAGCAGAAGGTTTAGTTCCAAGCACAAACCAACTACAATTCTGTCAAAGGGAGAATCGTTTTTCCTGGAATTTGTGTGATTTGTCTTTCTCTGCCATTTCAGAAAAACTAACACTGAAATTAATGCAACATGTACTGTAACTGCTTCATTTATTTTCCATGAGTTCCCATGTCACATATGAAAAAAGGTTTGAAGCTATTCACAAAATTTCCCTGAATTCAAAGAAATCAAACAGTCAATCACAAGCAGTTCTGGAGAACACTGTACTTTATCATTTTGAACTCTATTAAATCGTTTCTGTTTAACTGTGTCTTTTACTTAATTAAATCAGATCATCTTGCCTTATGTAAATGTGTAATATTTTCAGAATAAGCATAAGGAAGGGCAATAAAAACAATAGTATGCCACAAGTTTAGATGTTCCAGCTACAATCAGCTTGTTTGAATTAAGTCAAATGCACACACGCACACACACACACAGAGAGACACACACACACACACACACACACACAAACAGATGAATTTATTCAACCTTTAAAAATGTTCACACCCTATTGAGAACATGTATAGTTTTTCCAAGAGTGTTTCATTTTGCAAAGGATCTGAGGTGTTCTGCTGATTGGGTGTGTGGTTGTGCTGATTGTGTTTAGTGTTTAAAACACCAGGCCCTGTTTTGAAAATCGTGCTTGATCAGCGCCAGTTGCACTGGTTTGTTGCGTCTGCGCCCCCTGCAACAACAGACACAATAATGAGGTATGGTTAAAGAGGTCAAAGGTCCGGATCAAGCTCACACAAACTCTCACAAATATGAATATGTTACGCATGTTTGGGTGCAACTGTACAAATAAATGTGTGTGTGAGTGTGTGTGTGTTTGTGTGTGTGTGTGTGTGTGTGTGTGTTGGTGTGTGTGTGTATGTGTGTGTGTATGTGTGTGTGTGTGTGTGTGTGTGCTTGTTTGTACGTGTGTGTGTGTATATATGTGTGTGTGTGTGTGTGGGTGTGTGTGTGTGAGAGACCCTCTGGATAAAAGTTCCATTCTCTATCTGTTCTCAGTCAGAACAGTTTGTGGCAGCCTCCTATTCGCTACTGACTGCTGTTGTCCTCATGTGCTGCAGATGCCTTTCGCTCAGCCTGAGCACACAGACTGGGATCAGCTCTGCTTACACCTTTTAGCCACACAGCAAACTGCAAATAACAACATGTGTCATTTTCACTCCGCTTCATGTGTCCAGTGGTTTCATGTTTGAATAATAATCCCCTGCAGTCAGTGTTGAGTTTCTGTACAAATAGAGGGACAAATAATCTATGTCACTGTTAACCTTCAGAGCTACTTAACACACACACATTTAATTTCTTCTGGTCTTGGTTAATTCTTTACTTGCTTCAATTGCTAATGACACAAAAAAATGCCTTGTATCAAGCACACCTGAATTTAAGGGTAAACTATGGCAGGTCCTTTATCAGTCATGTGTTGGCTGTGCGACAGGTCAAAGGAGCATGATCTCACACACAAGGCCTCAGCGCTCTCTGAATGTACACTGTTTCCTTATCAATGCTTTAGTGCAGACGGTAACCAAGGCCACAGAAATATCTTTTCATTCTTCTTTTATGGGAGGAAGACTTTATCAACTCTGGATGGACCTAAATGCAGGTGCAACATCTTGTTTTCCGTTATCTTTCTCACAGTGTCTATTATTCAAATAAAAGCACACCACACACACAGTTTTATACAAGGCCTATATATGTGGTCAGTCTTTAGTATCTGGTATATTGTCAATTCTAATCATGAATTGAGGGAAGGGGTTCAGGGGGAAAAAAGGAAATATGTTTACATCACGATATATATTCAAAAAAATAACTTTAGTGTGTGCACGTTTTGGTCCTTTGCTCTATGCAAAGGACCAAAACGTTCTCTCTGTATCAGGGCAGGGTTTTTGTTTCTTGTAGCCCATGATTGTTAAATAGTAGCTGTAAAGAATGTGTGTATCATGGAGTACACTTACCTGATCTTATGATATTAATGATAAATTATTACTGTCCCACAATATTTCCTATAACTTTCACTCATTGTGCACAAAAAACTTAATTATGTGGTATAGTTATCCTGTGATAAATGAAATGTTTACAATCAAAATCTTAAAAGAACAATCTTTTGCAGTTCCTGAATGACAGAAAGAATTTGCTTTGACATTTTTACACAAATAAAAAACAAGGGAACACTGATTTTTCACATGGATCTGTGTGTGTGTGTGTGTGTGCATGTGAGTGCAGGGATTATTTATAATAAGACCTTTCCACTGCAATGCTCAGCTATTGTGTTTCAAATAGCTGCAGAGCTTGATGAATACAATATGGGCAAGATGCTGTCAGTAAATGTGAGACCAAGTGAGAGAAATGAGGGAAGATGACACAATGATTGTGATCACATGTGTCTGTTTTAAATGTATATTTAACTGCAGTTGCTATCTGATTAATAGAGCCTTTTTGGGGGGGATGACATTAACAAAGGTTAAAAACAGTATTCTGTATTGACATGTAATAATATGTAAAATGGGTGGTCAAAAATAAATGAAAAATCAAAGAATACCTCACCATGTTCTTGCTTACTTGTTAACCAGGAAGACTGGTGGAATGTTTAACATGCGTTACTCTGGTTTGGACTGTTTCTGGGCTCTGTGCCTCGTGACTGTAATTTGGATGAGTGCAGCTTGCTTGCCTTTGGGCTCATTAACAACAATATAAACAGCAATTACTGTGATCGCCTAATTAATTCATTTAAAAATGGTGCACGGCGTAAAAGGCATGAGCAAATCTTTTCTGGAGATAACAATTTTACAAAATCATTGTTGACATAATTAGCAATTTCGTGTTCCAAAATGCAAGTGAAATAATTAAAACCCTTTTTGTCCTATTTCATACATGCAATGTTTTATTATTCAGACGCTTTTTATAGGATGTTTCAACGTCATTCAATGGGTTTTGTTTGGGAGGAGAGATTGGTCATTTGGGCTGCAACTGTCCGTTAATTCTATCTACATTATTGGCCAGTTAACTGGGATTAACAGTAATTAAGATTCAGCCAAACAAAGCATAGATTTGTTTTGCTTCCAGGACAATAGTCCCTATGAATGATGAACTCCTTCAGTTTGATTTCTTTCTACCACACCCACATCAAGATTTTCTCCAGAAACGTATTTCAATTACGTCTAACAATCAGCAGCATAGATATGATCCATGATAACTAGTTGTTATGGTTTTTATGGTTTCTATGGTTGCTAAGGGTTTACATTATGTCAAATGTATGTATTTTATAGTAAAATATTGTTTGAACTAATCCAGTGTTTTCTCAGAACAGACATCGGCGCATAATGTGAGAACCACAATGTCAGAGGCAAGTGACAAGTGGCAATTTTTTTTCTGGGAACAGTCCTCTGACCCTTCAAAACCCTAATTAGTATTCCTGCTGAATTTACTACCACGCCTGGCATCACTTCTTGTTTATTATGTCTCTACCCATTAAAGTGAGAGTAGATTCATATACAGATCTGACTGATCTGTGTTTGTGTGTGTGTGTTTGTGGAGGGGGGTGCAGAATGTTCAGAAATCTATATGTGATCCAGTGCAGCGTGATTCGTGTTTTTAAAAAGTACCTGAGATCAAGTGGGGAGGATAATTATTTAGATTCTAAACAGAGGAAGCCTGCTTTACCAAAACAATTGGCTGAGACAATGCCTCTCATCCCAACACTCGCAGCCACACACAAATCCGAACATATTTCAGACTTTTTTTTTCAAAGACCGACAATGAAGTAATTGATTGATTGAATTACAGTTTTTTTCGATTGCTTAAGCACGATTTTCAAAACAGGGCCCGGTGTTTCAAAACACTACACACAATAAGCACAACCACACACCAAATCAGCAGAACACCTGAGATCCTTTGCAAAATGAAACACTCTTGTAAAAACTATACACTAATTTATCAAAACAATATTTTTTTACCATATGAAACATACACGCTTCATATGACTTAATTCTGTTTGAGCCAGTTACACACTGCTGTTGCTAACCTAAAACACTTTTAGCAATTCCAGTTATCAGTGATTAGAGTACTGTAAGTAAAGTACACAGAGAAAGTGCAAATAGACAATCAATTCACAAAGCTCTACACAAGACCAATGCTGCAGACTGATGAAAATATAATTGATTTCTCTCCATATTTCCAAATCAGTCAACATGTCAACATGGAGAATCAGAACAAAACATGTCCCAGTTTTCATGCTACTACAGTCGTGTGAATGAAACTGTAAGCTCAGCAAATATCAGACCAAAAGCAGATTCTGTATCCAGTACAGGATTCAATGAGGGGTACCTTAGCATGGGGACAGAAATCGTAAACCCTCAACCGCTATGCAGAGAAAAACTCTTTGATTGGGTTTAGAAAGGGAGAGTATGGTGGAAGGTATAGTACTGTAAATTGTGGATGGTGTTGAAACCAGTTCTGGACCAGAGCAAAGCAGTGGCATGACCCATTGTCCCAGATGACAATGGATTGCATCTGTTGCATGTGGTTTACTGCTGTGACGATGTTGTGCAATCGGTCGCAAATGTGAGGGTGATGTTACCCACACGTTGCCCTGGGACACTGATTATAGCCCCGTGGCCAATGATACTTCTGCCTCTCCTTCTTGCTTTTGTCAGGTTGAACCCTGCCTCATCTATGGATTTGAATTGATGCGGGATTTCCTCAGATTCCATTAGTAAAACTCTCTGAAATACAGTGAAAGACAAGATTGTGTAGTTCAGCATAGGTCTGGTATACAGTACATTTACATTATAAAGGTTACGTGTGCAGTATGCAACATCACAGTGCTAAGGTGAACAATACATACTCCCACATACTAATGCTGCAGCCACAGCCTTCTCCTCCTCCGTGGATTCCCCCTCTCACCCTCACTCTTCTTCTTTTTTTAGCACAAGCTACGTTTTGGTTGAAGTCAGGTGAACTCACCTGCTGCTTTTGTGTAGTGTTTAAACCTGATTGGTGTGTCTACAATTAAGCAATCATGTGTTTGAACAGCTGATGGCTGTGTTTAACCAATTGGCCATTAGGGGTGGTCATTTGAAAGGCAGTGCGAATTGCAAGGAAGTGACAGCATGATATACTTCAGTGTCTAATGTATACAAGTGTGTTTAGTGTTTTGCAGATCACTGTGTGTATTGTTTTGCAAAAAGTGTGAAGCTGACATTGTGCTTATAGTGGTGCAGATCTGGGCCCATGTTTTGTTCCTTGAGTTTAAGGTTTTGATAATTGTGTAATACTTTTGTTGTTAGTGTTTATGCAATCGAAAAAAACTGTAAGAAGTTGTTTTTTTTGCACCCGAACATGTATGAGATGAATTGAGATCATAGATGGGAATTAACTGTGGAGCACAGGACTTGATCACCACCTGCTGGTATTCTCTACACACAACTCCCTGCCTTTAACATTGATTGATTGATTAATTCATTCATTCACACTTACTTCTCTGCACAGATATCATAATAAGTCCTGCAGCATACTATAATAAATATAAAATGATGTAAACTCAGAGATGTGGGTGCCATTCTTCTCAGTTGTGATATGATATATGTGATCTTGAAAATACTGTAATCCGTTAAGCACCGGATGGATAACTAAACCCAGACAGGCACCAGCATAGGAACCAAAGAGAGCAGGGGTCTTACCAGTGCTTGCGGTTAATCCAAAGCTTATTAAAACAGGCTTTTTTTCTAGAATACAAAGTCTCTGTAAAACAATGGCAAATGCTTTAGTGTCAAAAGAGACTGAAGAAAGGAAAACCCTCAACCCACTATACTAATCAGAATCAGAAAGGATTTATTGCCAAGTAGGTTTACACTTACCTGGAATTTTCTTTGGTAAAAAAGGTGCATACATTGAAAATAAAACATAAAAACACAATAAGTACTACAAAAACACAATAAGTACTTCACATAAGAAAGAAATAACTATAAATAAAACAAACAAAACAAAAATAAATACAAGATATAAATGCAAAACAGGAGAGAATGAGGATGTGCAATGTGCAATATACTGTAGTGTGTGTTAATGTAACACAGAATTGAGGCGTGGGGGCGGGATAAGAGTCAAAGACAGGTGGGGTTCCCAGGCCTTATTGATAAGCCGGGAAGAAAATGGTCTTGTGGCAGGAGGTTTTGGTCCTGATGGCCCGCAGCCTCCTGCCGGAGGGAAGAACTTCAAAGAGTTTGTGACCTGGGTGGGAAGGATCAGCCACAATCTTACCTGCACGCCTCACATATATATATATATATATATATATAGTGTATATCATATATACTCTTGAGGATGTCTTTAGATCACGAGGATCAGTTAACACGCAGGCAGACAAAAAGGATGACAAGGAGCTCTCTTAATCAATTCACCTCCTGCATTTGAATTCAGAATTTATATTTTGAGGCCATGTAGGATTGTTGCGATTTAATTTAATTTATATATATACATATATATATATATACAAAATATATATATATTTTTGTTGTTATCAGTCTTACATACTGGATCAAATATATTTTCATCGGTTTTAATAACTGCTTATTTTTCTTCCTGCAAGATGTTTATCAGAGCAGTGGTAATGCTGGTAGGTGTAAAGCATCCACTGTGACTGGATGCCACAGTTCACAAGTCAACCTTGCGTAAATCTGCTCTCCTAATTTAAGTAGTGAGGAAGTGGATTTCTATACCAGCAATCATCAGGGATTTAGAAAGTGTTCCTTAATCAAAAATCAATTGCTGCTAAAATCAACACAAATTGTCACCACCAATAACAGCCTTGAATTTACTGGACAATTATTTAAGACCAAAGTAAAATGATGATCTGTATGTACTATTAATACCGTACAATGTTTTTGGTATAATAACACTAAAAAAAATAAAAATAATAAGAAGAACAATAATCATGACAATGATGATAATAATAATACAATATTATTAGTATTAATTATTATTATTTTTAATACATTATTATTATTAATAATAATACCTTTTATTATTATTATTATTATTATTATTATTATCCTGATTGCCTACCCATGGACGAGAGGTGCAAATCAGCTAACTCTGGTGCAATTGATTAAAAATGGTTATATGATGAAATTCTGGTATGGTGCCTTAGTAAATCCCGAGGAAAATGTCTAGCTTCCCTTGTTGCCCACTAGATGACGCCTCAGTTTGATTTTAAATGATTGCGTCGCGCTCTAGTTGTGGGGGTGAATAGATGGAATGGAGAAGACAGAAGTCTTACTCTACTCTTTGACCAAATACAGAAAATGCAAACACAGATATATATATATATATAACTATATATATATATATATAAATATACATATATATATATATGCATAGAAATATATAGTAAAATAACCACACCGTCGTTTCATAGAAACAAAACATCAGTGCTTTCCAGAGGGCGCATGCGTCATGCCGGACCCAGACCGGAAGATGAGCCAGATCTGCCTCCCATCAGTCTTCATTGAATGCGATCTTTAATGTAGCCACACTGACACTTGTTGCGGTTTCATGTGTTCGTGTTGCTTTGTGCTGCTGTGTACAGATTTCACGGCAGATGAAGAAGCTACGACTGGTGACACATTGAACCTGGGCGGTGAGTCTTTAGTTTGATCTCAGCTGTCTACAGCCTGTTTCACTTTCATTCCTCTGGAGACCTCCATGGAGACTCAACACACAGTTACTGTGGTAAACTCAGCATCGTGTCCTCCTCTCACAAGTAAACAGTCCGGTAAACATTTCCGTCCCTGCACCGTGGTTTATCCGATGTGTAGCTAGCTGCTATTCCAAGGGTTTGTGCTGTGTTGAAGCGTGTGTAGCTGTGGAAGCATCTACAGTAGCATTTATCGTTTGTTATGCTAGAGAGAGCTGCGTAG
The DNA here is from genome assembly GCF_949316205.1 of Platichthys flesus. NCBI lineage: Eukaryota > Metazoa > Chordata > Actinopteri > Pleuronectiformes > Pleuronectidae > Platichthys > Platichthys flesus. Next base: position 932,008 of record NC_084955.1, read on the forward strand.
GATACAAACCAACCCTGCAGGGTTTCAATGCTCCGCCGGCTTTTCTCCCAAACTTACATCTGTAGTGTCCTCGGTGTTGTATCTCACTGTTGTGTATGACCTGAGCCACTAGGTTTCCTCAGATTGGGTTGTAGATGCTCAAGTGAAGGGGTAGGTGTGTGTGTGTGTGGGGGGGGGGGGGGGGGGGGGGGGGCAGCAGTCTTTAACCATGTATGTAGTCTCTCTTTACACACTCCCATTTCACTGCAAAATAGATATTTCACAAATATCCACGACTTTTCCTCATTGAATATATTATGTGAACCAAAGCATGGGTAATATGGCTGAAACCATCTAAAGACGGGGTGGAAAATAACATCAGGTCATTACATAATCACTTTACACAGTCACTTTAAATATCACATTATGATTTAGGATGGATTAATAATCCTGAACGAAGGTTGTGGTTTAAAACTATTCTTTTTGAGCAGAAAAGGGTAAGATAAATAGATAGATAGATAGATAGATATTGTTTTATCGCCCAGACCTAAATCGCGTTAAGATGAGTGAGAAGCTTGAGCTAAATCATTGATCAAGCCATATTAACTTTTTGCAGACATATATATTTGTTGGCCAGAATAATGTGAAATACAGAAATGCTTAACTAAGTCAGAAATATTATCTTTATTATATAGTTCGTTCAACAGAGATTTGTCATAGGCCTATTTATTTTACATAGAAAAATGTCCAGCCCACATTGTGCATCTTGGTCACAATTCTTTAAAAAACAAATATGTGTTGTTGTTTTCAGATCTTTTCAGATCTTTTTTTTTACATCGATCAATCTTACGACTAATAACTCAAATTATTGATGAATTATTTGGCTATAAACCATCCGAAAAATGTTCATCACAGTTTTCACTTTTCCCAGCTGACTCACAATAATACAAAAATGAGTGATGGCTGAATTCTATTTGCTGCTTCAGTTTCAGGGTCCTGCTATTTTGCATGCTAACTTAGTGTTGTAATCCCTATGCTCTTCTTTGCACATGCACTGTGATCAGTGTCTGTTACCTTGAGCCCATTAATGACAAAACTATTCTAAGCACTGTAGTGAAAGAAAATGCAGAGCAGTAATCCTTCAAACTTGAGAAGCTTGAACCAGAAATTTTTGTTGGAAATATTCTTACTTAGAAAAGCGACATAAAAGATAAATACATTTTTAAAAGCATTACAGATTAATTTAGCTGTAAAATCAACTATCATTTAATCAGCTGTTTATTCCAATTTAAAGTTGGAGCAAGTCCAAGATCACTCCCTTCATAGTGAAAAGCATGTATTGAGCACATCTCTTTAGGAAATGTCCCTTGATATAACTTCTGGTATGACATTGCACTAAAAGAACAACTCCACTTGTCTCTCAGTCAGTGTGATTAGGATTTGTTTTTGTCTTGTGATGTGGCAGGAGAGTAAAACATATTACAGCAGTGTCAGAGTGTGGAAAGTGTCTGGATGTTCAAAGTAGATTTGTCACCTCATCTTGTGTGTTCATAACATGAATGGAAAGACAGATGAGCCAACATCTGGGGCACGTCGCACATCTGCAGCCTGTGATATCCCCCCCCTTACAGCTGCAGTCGACATCAACTGGCTGAAAAGGAAGGAGTTTCACTGCTAGTGTTAACCGGTTTATTTAACAGAGCTGCAGGTGAATGATGCCTACTTGTGTCTCTTTTTCTTTATTTCCTCTGCCAAGGACGTTATGTTTTCATATGCATTTGTTTGTTTGTCTGTCTGTTAGTAAATTAACAGGATTAAACACTGGAAAGTTACTTTCTTTACATCCCTCCTCAGGTGCTGTTAATTTGCAGTGAAGGTCAGTGGGGAATAAGGAAGGACACTGTAAACCGAGATAGCAGAGGGAGCGAACCAGCAGTGTGACACCTCTTCCCTGGGCGGAAGGAATCTACACATTCCATCTGGTGAGTGACACAACTACAGAAACCAAATTAATTGTTAAGGACTACATGAAGGCTACATCCACACAAATACAATCTCTGTCTAGACAAACATTTTGGGTCTGTGTTGGAAGAAATCTCTGTCTGTACCAAAATACTTGAAAATACATCCAGGCCATTCACTAACATTGGTCATGGGTGTGCCAGTGTAAACAGGAAGCCGACCGTCTACTCTGCAGTTGGTTGCTTAGTTACTTAAAATACTTCAAATGAGAAATAGCAATGATAAAAAATAAGAACAGGGATTTATTTTCTCGGAACTAAGATTAGGTGGAATTGCTACTGACCGTAATTGTTAGCAACATTTTGCATCCAGCCGTTAGTCAAGTCAGGACTGATAAGACCCAATCAGGAAAACATGTGGGTGTGATATACTCGCTGTTAAACCATGTGCATGCATAGGTGACCAGTAGAGGGCAAACCACAGAACTCAGACTGTTTTGTAGAGTGCACCGCTCTCTTCTGAAGATCTAAACATAAACTAAGATGACAGCAGTCAAGGAGATTAACATTTGGCTAATGTTAAGATCAAAACATAAATGTCGAAATGTGCCTAATTCCAGAACTGGTCACACAGCTTGTATTAAAAACTCTGCGTTTTCTGATGCTGATGACAGGTCCCTAATGATGTGCCCATTTACCCTGTCAAGTACTCATTACTGTCCTGACCTTTTATATGGTTTTAACATGTTGCATTCATTTCTGAGGATGTGGACAACCTACGCACCAAATGGATGCAGGATAAGTGAAGCAACCATCTTACATACAGTGCTGTGAAAAAGTATTTGCCCCCTTCCTGGTTTCTTAATTTTTGGCATAATTGTCACACTTATGTGTTTCAGATCATCAAACAAATTGTAATATTAGACAAAGATAACCCAAGTTAATACAAAATGCAGTTTTTAAATGATAATTTTATTTATTAACGGAAAAAAGCTATCCAAACCTACCTGGCCCTATGTGAAAAAGTAATTGCCCCCCCTTGATAAATCATGAATGAACTGTGATTAACCACATTCTTTGGAAAGCTGAATTCAATTTCACTAGCCACACCCAGGCCTGATTACTGCCAGACCTGTGGATTCAAGAAATGCCTTAAATAGAACCTGTCTGACAAAGTGAAGTAGGCTAAAAGATCTCCAAAAGCAGCACATCATGCCGCGAGCTAAATAAATTCAAGAACAGATGAGAAACAAAGTAATTGACATATATCCCTCTGGAAAGGGTTACAAAGCCACCTCTAAGGCTTTGGGACTTCAGTGAACCACGGTTAGAGCCATTATCCACAAAAGTGAGAAGACTTGGAACAGTGGTGAACCTTCCCAAGAGTGGCCGGCCTACCAAAATTACTCCAAGAGCACATCGACGACTCATCCAGGAGCTCATAAAAGATGGAATCATGTATTCTGCTCTCTACCAGAAAATCCTGAAGGACAATGTCTGGCCCTCAGTTTGTGACCTCAAGCTCAAGCGCACTTGGGTTAGGCAGCAGGACAATGATCCGAAACACACCAGCCATGCTGTGGCACGGCCTCAAACAAGCCATTCATGATTGAAAACCATCTAATATGGCTGAATTAAAACTATTCTGCAAAGAGATTTATCGCAAACGCTTGATTGCAGTTGTTGCTGCCAAGGGCGGCACAACGAGTTATTAGGTTTAGGGGCAATTATTTTTTCACATAGGGCCAAGTAGGTTTGGATAGCTTTTTTCTTTAATAAATGATATCAACATTTTAAAACTGCATTTTGTATTTACTTGGGTTATCTTTGTCTAATATTACAATTGTTTGATGATCTGAATCATTTTAGTGTGACAAATATGCAAAAAATTAAAAAATCAGGAAGGGGGCAAATACTTTTTCACAGCACTGTACATGTACGTGTAGTTATCACCAAGTATATTTTGGGATTAAGTCTTAGTCTTATGCTGGGCGCGCAACACCAAGGAAAGCCAGGCACCTCCTTTCTGCGCCCTTGTTACACAATTGTGCTGTTCACATGGGTTTGCGCAGTGCCAAGGGCGCCTTGCGCCCTGCCCCGATGGTTTCGTCGAGTCTATTTTTTTCGCTTGCCGTGAGCCTATCGCACCAGGACACACTCTGAAAAATGATATTAATGACATATTTTATATGATAACGTATGGGATGATATCAAATATGCATCCCATACTTTATATTCCCCTTCTGTTGTCCTGGAGTTGTAATTTTCCCAGTTTTCCCAATCACATAATTAATGTGTCCCTTTGCCCATCCACTACAAGAACACAAGCAGATAGACAGAGATAAAAAGAGGGGCAGGGGTTGGGTTGGGGGGGAGGGGCTATGAAGACCATCATCATTTACCCCCGAACCCCTACATTGAACATGTTACATACAACAAGGCTGACAGGCGCGGAGAAATCGGAATCACGTGTGAACAGCCATAGTCTCCGGCGATAGTCTCTGCCCATCCAGGCTAAAACACTACTCCAGAGTTTTCAAACTACACCCCCTCATTCCATCCATTCAAGACAGATCATTTTTGAATATAGTAGTTTCTGGTTCAATCATGATTCCATGCCAATAAGTTTCATATTATTGAAACAACACCAATTTTTCTTCAAATTAAGATTTTTTGCTGTGGTAACTCACAGATATGGCCGGTATCATCAATCCAAATTAAAGTTTAAATATGTCACCTGAGCACTATAGTTAACATTGCAGTGAAATATAAAAACACTACAAACCAAACTATGGTGTAGAAATAAGAAAAGTTGGCTGAATTATCTCAATGAAAATATGGCTCGCTCTTTAGTCTGTCATGCATTGTGGGAGTAACGACTGGTGTTTCGAAACTTTCTTTCTAAAATTCAACCCTTTCAGTACTTGTCTTAGGTCTCAACCAGTGTGAGTGAGAAATAACAATATTGTACATCATATGCCTGGGAAATTAAATTGTATTACAGTTTTAATGGACTAAATATACCAGGGGTGACAAACCTTTCCCTCCGAGCCATTTACAAACTACAAGACAACTCATGAATATGAGTAAATATAAAGAACCGACATTCTGTTTAGATGACAACTGGCTCTACCTCCTCAGCCACAGCCACCCATAAATTGTTATTTTTCCAGAGATTTAATATTCAGTATCAATTCCACAATTATCTATACCAAATTCAAAACCACAGCAAAAAATAGAAAGCAGAGGGTTCTGCAGACAAATGTGCAAGCGTGCACACACATCCCCACTCCTCCAGTTTGTGTACAAGCGGTAGTTTAAACTGACAAATGGTGTGAATATATTCATTTAAAATATCATTATGCCACAGGGATAATAAAGGAACTGATTGAACCATGATGACAGTAACCTATCATTGTGAGCAGCCAGATATCATCATGTGCTGTCACTTCATTAGCCGAAACAAGGTGAAGTTTGCCTTTATAAACACTTTGTTGAGCGTCGCTACAACAGCCACCATCTGCCACTGTAACGTTACCCTTTCAGGATAGGCTTGCATGTATTTCCTCTTTTTGTTTGAAATTCTCTGTGGCACCATTGCATACTGGTTTGTGGCTATTAGTTCTTCCTGATGATATGATATATATCCATACACCACACTTGGTGAGTCGTTTTTTTTCCCCACAACTCATGTTGGATCTATTGCTGCTCCCACACTAGCTGACAATCCAAATGTTGTTTTTGTTATCTGTGCCTGCCTACTTCTGTCCAAGGTTTACATCAGACCTCAGACGTTTTGTAGGTTTATTATAATTTTTTACCTATGGCATTATGGGCGGTACACCAGTGTAGAAGGCTCTCCTGTGGTTCCCAGTGGTTGTAGATCTTTAAGTTTTACACTTCTTTACTTCTTCTTTATGCGAACATATTTATTTGCTCTTGATCACATTTCCTTACATGTTGATATGCCCAGAAAACTACATCTCTCTGCAGCCTCCAATTCAAATGTCAGCTGTACACACCAGCTGGCAGTTAGACTCAACTCTGTATGTGTGTCTGTACATGTCTTTCTGTCTCTGTTTTTCTGGCATCTCTTTCCTTCATTAGGATCAGATGGATATGTAGAGACCAACTTCCGATGTCTAACAATCTGGTTATGGGCTTCATGGCCTGATGCTACATAAAGCAGGATATTTCTTTTTTTTTTAAACTTTTTATTTTGGATTTTGAATTTTGAACAGAAAGAAATAAAGGGAAAAAAACATACAACATACTCATGGGTGTAACAGTATATGGTCACATTCTTCTCAATACATCGAAGTACAGTGTCACACTATTCCAGGCACAGTGCAGACATAATCCATTTTTCCCAACGTTCAACACATTTCTCCAATTCCAATCTTAAAATATAAGTCAGTCTCTCCATACAGTAAACTTCTTTCACTATCCCCCTCCACTGGTGCAATGTTGGGGGGTCAGTTTGGAGCCATTTTCGGGTTATAGCCTTTCTACCACATGCCAAGAGAATCTTTAGCAGGTATTTGTATTTGTGAGGGATAAATTCTGGTATTTTACCTAGATACAAAGTAGTAAAAGAGTAGTCTAATTTAATTCCCATCATCTTACATATTTCATTAGTTACTTCCCTCCAATATGGTTGAATTCTTTGACAAGCCCAAAAGATATGAAAATGATTGGCCATAATGGCTCCACATTGTCTCCAACAAAGCCCCGGACTCTGAGAGCCTGATTGCAAAGCCATTATTTTAGGAGTGATAAAAAACCTCACAACATTCTTCCAACCAAACTCTCTTAATGATCTTGAGTTTGCAGTGGTTGTTTGTGTCTCACATATCTCCGTCCAGGACTCATCTGATATTTCTGTACCAGACTCCTTTTCCCATTTTTGTTTGATGTATAACGTAGAGTGATTTTTGGAGGTTTGTATACTTTCATATATTCGTGAGATCAGTTTTTTAATGTTGTTTTTTTCATATGCTTCATGGAATATAGAGATCAGGTTATATTCTTTCCCCGTTTTGATTTGTGATATTTTATTAAAGTAGTCTCTGGCTTGTAGGTATCTAAAAAAATTGCATTTTTCCAATCCAAATGAGTCAGAAACTGCCTTATAACTCTGAAATTTACCGTTAGAAGTGAGTGAACAAAAGGATGTGATGCCTCTCCTAATCCACTGTTTAAAGCTCCCGTCCAGTCTCGCAGGTTCAAACTCTGGATCATATGCTACCCAATTCAAGACCCTGGCCTGTTTCTCTAGCTGCAATTTCCTAAACACCCTAAACCACAGTTTAACCGTGGATAGGGTCCATTGATTCAAGCTGTTATAATTATTTTCTGCTTGGCTTTTGTTTCCTAATATTGATTGTATTGGAATATCTGTCTGTGTAATTTCCAAAGACTTTCATTTAGATTCATACTTTGGTGTACACCAGTATACTAAGGGTTTCAATTGTGCAGCATGATAATAGGCCTGTAAGCATGATAGAGCTCTCCCTCCCCTCTCCTTCTTCAGCTGCAGTGTCTTGAACTGTACCCTCGGTCTTTTACCGTTCCAAATAAACCTTGAAATCCACCCGTCCCATTCATCAAATTGTTTGGGTGGTATCTCCAGGGGTAAGGACTGGAAGAGATAAAGAAATTGTGGCAACACATTCATTTTGATTATTTCTATTCTATTGCTCATATCCAGCGGGAGCATCGTCCATCTAGAGATGTCTGATTTTACCGCTTTGTTGATGGGGCCATAATTAATTTCAGAAAGCTTCGACATATCCTTTGGTAGATTTATTCCTAGATATTTTATTGTGGAAGAGTCCCATTTAAAGTTGTACTTCTTTTTTATATCTGGATGGGGAGTATAATTAAATGTAAGGGTTTGAGTTTTTGAAGTATTTAGCTTATATCCAGAGTACGAGTTGTAAGTCTTTAATAGACACATCAATCGGGGGATGCTCGAGTCAGGGGTTGTGATAAAGAGCAGGACATCATCCGCAAACATACAAATTTTATGTTCCTCTCCTCTAATAGTTATCCCCTTTATCTCAGGGTCCTCTCTAATTGCTTGGGCCAAAGGTTCAATAAAGAAGGCAGACAAGGTCGGGCTCAGGGGACATCCCTGGCGTGTCCCTCTTTCTAGGCGAATAGTTTGTGACAGGTTTCCATTTATCCTAATCCTGGCTGTTGGAGAGGAGTATAACGATTTAATACATGTGATGAAGCAGTCCTTAAAGCCAAATCTTGCAAGTACCCTATACAAATATTCCCAACCTACTGAGTCAAAAGCCTTTTCGGCATCTAGACTAACCAACATTGCACCAATTTTGGCCGAAGTAACATGACTCATCACCTGTAATGTTCTCCTTAAATTATCCTGTGTCTGTCTATTTAGAACAAAGCCTGTTTGGTCCAAATCTATTAGCTCCGGGATAATAGCTTCCAGCCTTTTAGATAGGACTGAGGCAAATAGTTTATAGTCTACATTGAGTACTGATATTGGTCTATATGAGCTGCATTCCTTTTTATCTTTACCTTCTTTTGGGATGACAGAAATGACTGCTTCCTTCCATGACTGCGGGGCTTCTCCTGTTCTCAAAGTGTGGTTAAGGCAGTTAAGCAGCATAGGGGTTATTTGTGTTCTAAATGTTTTGTACCATTCAGACGAATATCCATCTGCACCAGGAGCTTTATTAGTTTTCAATCTTGAGATGGCTTTATTCAGTTCTTCTAGCTTTATCTCAGCCATAATTTCTTTATTCTGTTTTTCTCCTATGGATGGTAGGTCCAGCGAACTTAGAAACGTCTCTATTATTGTGGTATCGGCTCTGGTTGGTTGAGTGTACAAGTCCTTATAATATAGTTCAAAAGAGCGTTGGATGTCTTCTAGATTACCGCTCATATTTGTTGTCATAGGGTTCCTAATTTTATATATTGTATTCTTTTCCTGTTGTTTTCGTATCCTCCAAGAAAGGAGTTTCATAGACCTCGATCCTGTCTCATAGTACTTTTGTTTGGTAAATTTAAGTTGTTTTTCAATTTCCTCATCATATATACCATTTATATCTTGTTTGATTTTATTTATTTTAATTAATATTTGAGGATCTTTTTGTTCTGTATGTCTAATCTCTAGTGACTTAAGTTCCTCTTGTAATTCGTTAAGTCTTTTTCTGTTTTTCTTTTTTCCTTGAGGCCGTAAGGGCAATTATTTTACCTCGAATTACAGCCTTTGCTGCATCCCACAAAGTATTAGGAGACACTTCTCCATTATCATTATACTGTAGGTATGTTTCAAATTCCTGCTGGATCTGTTTCTGTACTGCTTTGTCATTTAAAATGCTTGTGTTAAGCCTCCAAAGTGTATTTTTCCGTTGGTTGTTTAAATATAAGGTTAAATATACGCCTGAATGATCAGATACGTCTCTAATCCCTATCTCACAATCCCCGACCCTATGCCAGTCTGATTTATACATATATAAGTAATCAATCCGTGAGTAAACAGAGTGACAAGGGGAGTAATATGTAAATAGTTTTTCTATGGGATGGGACTCTCTCCACACATCAATCAGGTCCAGTTGTGTAAGCATTCGCTGAATCAAGATGGCATTTGGGCTTTTCTTTTGGCGTTGGTTAGATGTATCTAATTTTGGTTGAAGTTGGATGTTAAAGTCACCACCAAGAATCAGGGTTTCCTGTGTTTCCTTTACCATCAATTCGAATATTTTCTTTAAAAAAGATTTGTTACTCCCTGGGGGAGCATACACATTAAATAAAGTTACTGCTTCATTATCTAATTTGCCTTTTACTAAGACAAATCTCCCTTCATTATCTTTCACCTGAGAAATAAATCCAAAATTTACTGCATTGGGGATCAGTATGGCCACACCTCTCCTCCGGCCTGATTTATGAAATGAATAATAGGTATTTTGAAACCCAAGCTTTTTTAATTTTTCATGTTCAGAAGAAGAGAGTTCTGTCTCCTGCCAATATATTATCTGCTGCTTTTCTCGCTTCATTTTTGCAATAATTTTACTCCTTTTTATCGGATTATGCAGCCCATTGACGTTCAGTGTGACTACTTTGTACTCCTGACGATGCATATCTTTTTCCAAACTGTGTTAACTTGTGTGACATTACCCATGATAACAAGAACAACGAACAGTGAACAATGAACTTGAAAAACAGAAAAAAAAGACTTCCAAGTCCGAAGTTCCAATAAAGCTTAAAAATGAGAGGAAATCCTCGCGTCCATCGAGGGCCTCTCTGTGTCAGAGATGGTACTCTGCACCGGTAACATTTAGAACAGCTCCCAACAATCGGTAAAAAGTTCAAACCTGTCCAGCTCTGTGAGAAACGATAGTCAGTGTCTTAGTAGTTCACCCACAGACGCTTCACTCTGTAGCGTCAGATATTCCCGGAGTGGCGCGCTGAAAGCTCCGTAGTTTCTCCCTTATCCGTCCGCGATCCACCGCCCGTCCGGATCGATTTGCACCCGCTTTCTCCCACGTCGATAATCTCCGTTGTTTCTCCCCGGTAGGGTCTGGCTCTATCTCATTTTCCAGAGTGATTCCCCTCTTCTTCAGGTCCTTTGCAGCCTCCGCCGCGCTCTCGTAGATCCGGGTGCCGCTGTCAAAAAACACCTTAAATTTAGCTGGATGTGGCGTCTGGAAGCGGATACCCTTGGCTTTGAGCTCTCTCAGCATTCCCGCGTATGCCTTTCTCTTTTTCAAGATATCGGGAGGGTAATCTTGGTCGAAATAGATCCTCTCATCTCATCTCATCTCATTTTCATCCGCTTATCCGGGGTCGGGTCGCGGGGGGAGCAGCTCAAGCAGGGGGCCCCAGACTTCCCTTTCCCGGGCCACATTGACCAACTCTGACGGGGGGATCCCGAGGCGTTCCCAGGCCAGTGTTGAGATATAATCTCTCCACCTAGTCCTGGGTCTTCCCCGAGGTCTCCTCCCCACTGGACGTGCCTGAAACACCTCCCAAGGAAGGCGCCCAGTGGGCATCCTTACCAGATGCCCGAACCACCTCAGCTGACTCCTTTCTAAGTAAAGGAGCAGCGGCTCTAATCCGAGTTCCTCACGGATGGCTGAGCTTCTCACCCTATCCCTAAGGGAGACGCCAGCCACCCTTCTAAGAAAACTCATCTCGGCCGCTTGTACCCGTGATCTCGTCCTTTCGTTCATCACCCAGCCCTCATGACCATAGGTGAGGATAGGAACGAAGATCGACTGGTAGATCGAGAGCTTTGCCTTGCGGCTCAGCTCTCTTTTCGTTACAACGGTGCGGTAAAGCGAACGCAATACCGCCCCCGCTGCTCCGATTCTCCGGCCAATCTCACGCTCCATAGTACCCTCACTCGCGAACAAGACCCCAAGGTACTTGAACTCCTTCACTTGGGCTAAGGACTCATTTCCTACCCGGAGTAAGCAATCCATCGGTTTCCTGCTAAGAGTCATGGCCTCAGATTTAGCGGTGCTGATCCTCATCCCAGCCGCTTCACACTCGGCCGCCAGCCGATCCAGTGAGTGCTGAAGGTCACAAGCCGATGATCCAATGAGGACCACGTCATCTGCAAAAAGCAGTGACGAGATCCTCAGACCACCGAACTGCAACCCCTCCCCACCACGACTACGCCTCGATATCCTGTCCATGTATATCACAAACAGGATTGGTGACAAGGCGCAGCCCTGGCGGAGACCAGCATCCACTGAGAACGAAACTGACTGGCTGCCGAGGACGCGAACACAGCTCTCGCTTTGGGAGTACAGGGATTGGATGGCCCTGAGGATAGACCCCCTTACCCCATACTCCCGCAGCACCTCCCACAGTTTCTCCCGGGGGACCCGGTCATACGCCTTCTCCAGATCCACAAAACACATGTAGACCGGATGGGCATACTCCCAGGCCCCCTCCAGGATCCTTGCGAGAGTGAAGAGCTGGTCCGTAGTTCCACGTCCGGGGCGAAAACCGCATTGTTCCTCTTCAATCTGAGGTTCGACCGAACCCTCCTTTCCAGCACCTTGGAGTAGACTTTACCAGGGAGGCTGAGAAATAGAAATAGATCCTTTTCCCCTCATATCGAACGACTTTTTTCTTCCATGCTGTGTGCAGCACCTGCTCTTTCACTCTGAACTCGAGGAAGCAAATCACCAGTGATCTTGGCGGAGCGCCTTGGGGAGGTTTTGGAGCCAGTGTCCGGTGGCAGCGCTGTATGCCGAGGTCCATGTCCTGCTACCGGCATGCCGACTTCTGATTTTATTAGCTTGGTCACAAACGCCGACAGATCGGGCCCCTCAGACTCTTCCGGTATACCGTGTATACGGAGGTTGTTTCGGCGTGAGCGTGCTTCTAATTCGGTTAATTTAGCCTGCAAAGTCTCTTGGGTCTCTAATGCCTGGATGAGAGCCTCCCTCGCAGCTTCATCCCTGTCTTCGATATCAGATATACGTTGTTCTACCTCCGCAACTTTGGCTACAGTAGCATTTAGCTCGCTAGTAGCTTCTTCAAGTTTCTGGTTGATTTCTCCTTTAAAATCGTTCAGTTCCTTCTTCATGTCGTTGCAAAGAGAGCGTCGGAAATCACTCATTTCACTTTTTAGATCTGACCTGAGTGCCTGAATCTCGTTGTAGATAGCCTGCATGTTCGGGTTAGCTACTTCTTTATCAGCGCCGCCATTGTCCTCATTGCCGTCTTCGTCTTCATATGTTTCGTCGGATGTCGCCGATTTATCATGTTTTGAGCTTGGTTTAAGTTTAGTCTTTCTTTGCTTCTCCCCTTCCATGGTTAATATCAGTACTTTTTTTTTATCAGTAGGGTTTTTCTAAGGGGATTATATCACACCGGGTGGGAGCTAGATTTTCAAGCAGCCATCAGGTTCAGCGCCACCGGAAGTCCTTCCAAAGGAGGATATTTCTCATCATATAAGTGCAGACAATTATTTGAGAGGAGTCAGTGCTGCATTTGAGCCTGTAACAGTATCATATCAGTGCAGCCATACGAACTGTCATAATGGGTTGCAGCTGTGGTATTTCACACTCATCTCTTTTTGTATGTCATTCTGCCTGCTCTTTATGTGGCTTCAAACTCACCTCCAGCACAGCGCAGTGTGGGCACATTAAAAACTCAACATTATGTACAGTTACAGTTGTTTGTATCCTCACTGGGAGTAAGAACCCTACTCATCTCCCTGTCTGAGTTGTTGTAATGTTACGTGGATTTGTTCCCAGTAACTTGACATGAAAAAATCCTCCTATAATTTGCTTCCATATTTTTTTTAATTCTCAATATCATTGTCAGAATGAAGTAGGATGTGTTATTTGTCTGATTTGTCAATGTTTAATAGCCTCAATCCCAATATTGGATCGAGGGAGGTCTGTGTTCACCCATTACAGTACAGTACATTACATTACTCATTTAGCTGATAGCTTTTATCCATTGTAACTCACAAGTGCATTCAACCATGAGGGGACATACCCAGAACAGCAAAAATCATGTAACTACAATTACTTCAAAAAAGCCAAACCACAAGTGCTACATGTAAGTGTCATATATAAGTGCTATTAAAACTAAACTTGATATATCTTTCATATAAACACCAGGATTGATGGTGGTTATAAGACTTCATCTTCTTAACCAAGGTGTAGTTGGAAGAGATGTGTTTTTTAGTCTGCGGCAGAAGTGGTGTAGACTTTCTGTATCCTGATGTCAATGGGCAGCTCGTTCCACCATTTAGGAGCCAGGACAGCAAACAGTCTAGCAGAGCGGGGTGGACGGGCTGGTGTAAAAGGTTTAACCATGTCCTGGATGTAGACTGGGCACGTTCTGTTCGCAGCATGGTACACAACTACTAGTGTCTTGAAGCGGATGTGGGTTGCTACTGGTAACCAGTGAAGGGAGCGGAGGAGCACAGTAGTGTGAGTGAGGTTGGTTGAAGACCATTCGAGCTGCTGCATTCTGGATAAGCTGCAGAGGTCAGATGGCACTAGTAGGCAGACCAGCCAGAAGGGAGTTGCAGTAGATCTTTCAGTAACTTTCTAAAACCATCAATCTGTCATTGAAACCCGCTTCATGCCCAGATTGGGCAGCTGTGCAGAGATGAGTTAAAAGCCAGATTTTGTACCAGCCTTTCTAGCTCTATTTTTTTCTCCGTAAAAGTACAGTATTTCTGACTAACTGCACCACCATGAATGTCTTCCTGGAAACACTGTGAAAACGTGCAGTGCTATCCTCATCTTTACTCAATATTATTATATCATATGGTGGCTGGCTTTAACTCAGCTTTCCAGTTTTGCAATGTACTATCCGGATCTTAAACAGGATAGGGGTACATATCTTATGTGCTAGCTCTGAGAAACCATAAATCGGCCAGTACAGCTTGTTTTTGCTGCCCCAAATCTGCTATTGCAGGTTTAATGAAGCCTGGGAACAAGCACATGAATATGCACATTCTGTATTTGTCTTTGTAAAGGCAGCTTTGGAACTTGAATGTGAAGGAGAGAGAAATCGCACAGCAGCTTAGCACAACGTTAGTCTTTTTTTACTTTTTACTTGCGTCTTTAGGCTTGTCCAGCTGCTTAAACCTCAATCTGTTGGCTCAAAGGCACACATTGATTTATTAATACAGACTGAAGAAAAAACAGAATGGAGACTTCTTTTGTAGAGCTCATTACAAAACAGTTCCTGACAGACGTGCATTTTTAATCTCATGTTCTAAAAGTTGTATGAACTATGACACCCTTAAACCACACACTCATTACCTCACCAGCCTCACATTGACACCAAGGCCAGACAGATTGTCAGAAGTGGTGGCTACTCGGTTATGTTGGGAGAGCTAAGAGGAGTTGAGCTTGACTACAAGGCCATGAGTCAACGGGGATGCCCTGAGTAGCACAAGGCTTTCCCACTGTGTGAGAATTCTATGGTGGCTGAAACGCTTGTCTCTCTCAGACAAGCATGAAACCCTGGGTATTCAGTTGACAATACAGGGATTTTTAATGATTTGAATGATTTTTATTTCAATTCTATAGCATGAATTCCTAGTAACATTTATTTAAATGGGATTTTTTGTTTCTTGCAATAGCAATACAACATTTTCAAGTGTAAAATGTGAGCATTAAATGTAACAAAATGCTCTCAGAAGTGTGTGTTTTGTGATCTGCAAATGAAAACTAGAATAACTGGTATGAATGATCATTTGTGAATAAATTTGTGAATTTGATTGTAATGGTTAAAATGTCTAAATAAATTGTGGGTCAGGAAATGTGCATATGTCAATGCTAATTTAACACAATAAAATAATCAAATATTAATACGAAAAAAAGCTTGTGCAGACTGCATTCACTCATATAAATGAATTACTTTTGTTCTAAACCCTTTGACAGACTTCTTATTTGGAAGTGGGGTTTATTTCACAGAGTTTGCTATAATAACACTTTTATAGCAAAATATAGAAAACACAATTTTCTGCCCTCTGTCATAGCACAGAACTAACGAAATCTGCCAGAACACAATATCATGGATTTTAATCTCCCTCTACAGAATAAGTCTTTTCTGTTTTTACTTACGTTTGTACAGTTTGTTATATTAAAGTATGGTGGCCCTGAGAGCTCAACGAACAGCAACTTAAGAAAACACATACAAGTTGACAAAACACATGCAAGTTGACAAAACACAAGCAAAGTAAGAAAACATCACTCGCGCTGCAAATAGACACACGCGCTGCAAATAGACAAACGCGCTGCAAATAGAGGCGACACAACAGAAGTGTTTCCAGAGGACAGCTAAAAGGGATGGACACCGCTGCCACAGGAGACACTAAAACATCCACCACATCATACAAATTCGGTTCCGCACAGCGGTTGGCAACCCGCGGCTCTGGAGCCGAGCGCGGCTCTTCAGCCCCTCTGCAGTGGCTGTACAGTACAGTGTTGTGCATATGTTTCGCAATCGCTGAACTTAACGAATCAGTTTTCATATTATTAACGTGTACGTAACAATGAACGTGAGTGAACGTCACGTTAATTTTTTTAATCATCATAGTATCAGGCCCTCATGAAATACCAGGAGCGTGTGCGTGCGTGCGTGCGTGTGTGTGGGTGTAGCGGGCTGACCGGTCTCGGGGCACCGACCGCGCCAACTCGCTCAGAAGAGGGGGCAAAAGGTCTCTTTTGACTCCCCCTGCTCACTATGGAGAATACATTGCCTCAAAAACAGGGGCTTGCTTGTTAGCGCTGTTTATTCAGTTTAACAGGAGAAGACGGGATGTCTCTAGATCGGACCATCTTCAGAGCTCAGAGCTCACTGTTGGTCTCTCCGAGCAAGTGGGCGGGGTCGGAGCCCCGGTGCGCTGGCCACACACACACCCCCCACACACATACCCACGTCCGATCCTGGTATTTCATGAGGGCCTGATACGATGATGATTTAAAAAATGAACGTGACGTTCACTCACGTTCATCGTTACGTACACGTTAATAATCTGAAAACTGATTCGTTAAGTTCAGCGGTCGAGTAACATATGCACAACACAGCCGCGTTCGGCTCCACAGTTGATAGGAATAAAGCTTTTGATGTGTGTGAGCTCCTGTTTTCAACTTGCCGACCCCTGTGCGGAACCGAATTTGTATGATGTATTGGATGTTTTTGCGTCTCATGTGGCAGCGGTGTCCATCCCTTTTAGCAGTTCTCTGGAAACACTTCCGTTGTGTTGTCGCCTCCGTTTGTCTATTTGCAGCGTGTTTCTGTAATTTGTTGTTTTGTGAAATTGATGAAGACGTTTTCTTACTTTGCTTGTGTTTTGTCAACTTGCATGTGTTTTCTTAAGTTACTGTTCGTTGAGCTCTCAGGGCCACCGTTTTTAAGCCATAGTCATGACCATTATTAACATATTACATCCATAAACCTGTCAATGCAGGTGAATATACATATGTAAATGCACACCTTCACACACATGCACACACAATTTGAGCCCACATTCTCTTTATATAATGTTCCAGTTTGCCATCCAGTGCACAGTAGAGGAGAGGTGGGATGAAAGCTTTGCAGAGCGACAGTTACATGAGAGAGTAATGGTAATGAGTGGGGTGGAAACTGTGACAGCTGGTCTGCATCAAGTAGGGGAGCGCAAGAGAAGCTGTAAAAGAGAGGAGGGGTTACAGATGGGAGTATTCCTACGCGAACATGGTAGGACAACAGCTCGTTGGAGCCGCAGCCCAGTTTTATTGAGCAGATGAGCGAATCAGTGATGAAGCGTGTCTCGCCCAGACACCTACACTGCCTGGGCTGCCGTCCTTGGAGATTGGCAATGCATTGTTATGTCTTTCTCTGTTTTTCTTCCTGTGTTATTTTGGTTTTAATACCTAGTTCCATTTCTGTATCCATCCCTGAGGTTTTTATATTTGAGCAGTGAGAGACTTTACCGGCCATTGCTAAGTGACAAGAAGACCATTCCCGGTCTTCGGTGGCGAAGCAGTCGGGACAATGCACTCTGCCAGGGAAGTGTAGATCATGGAAATTTGGTTTAAAGTTATTGAAAGTCATGGAAAAGTCATGGAAATCCATTGGTCAAAATGTGTATGAACCCTGAATTTGAAATCTTGCATTTAAATTCTGTAAAGTCAGTCATTATTTTTTAAGAAAACAAATACAAAAGTTAAGCTGTTGACAAGAATAGCAATAAATGCAACACCTCAAGAATTTTAGAATATGTGGGTCAGGCTGTCTCATATAATGATTTGAAATATCTGTCAATAACAGCATTAACAGTAGGGCTGGGGCGACACGTCGAGGTCGATTATGTAAATACGTATATTTGCGAAATGTGCGTCTAGGTGTTGTATGAAAGCTGGCTGCGCACAGTCAAAGCATGGACTTACCTGAAGAGCAAGCTGAAGCGGAAAAAAAAAAAACCCACGATCATCTGGCATAGATCACCAATAGTCCGGACCGGACGCAGGAGCCGTTCTCTTCGGACCCAGACACTGTTATCAGATTAAGATGGAGCGTTTTTATTTCTCGCATTTACGATTTATTTTAACCTGCGCAGCTTTTTCCGTCTTTATGGTAGTAAATGCTGATGCACACAGTAGAGTTCACTTATCTCATTGAACACAGAGAAAGTTTTTTTTAGTTTAATGTTTGTTAAGATTGTTTATATGTGAAAGAAGAAAAGGAGAGACTCAAACTCAAACCAAAACCAAATCTTTTTATTTATACTTATTTATAAATCTTTTTATTTATACATATTATTGTTGAATTTGCACAATGTTTTCACATACCCCTAAAAATGTACAGAGCATTGATCAGATCAGATTTGATCAGAGCAAGCAATTGCACTAATTTTAATTTGGAGAGATTTTGTATGGGACTGTGAAAGGCTGATTAGCAGTTCAGACTGGGCTTTATTTTGCTGTGGAATAATGCCATGCAGGGCATATTTATTTGTATTTAGATCACATTACATTTCATTTAACTGACGCTGTTATCCAAAGCGACTTATAATAAATGCATTCAACCATGAGGGTAAAAACCCAGAACAACAAAAATCAAGAAAGTAAAATTCTCTTAAAAATATATTTGTGTATATCTATATTTAAGGGAAGATCCTTAAATAAATATAAATGAGTTTTATAAAAATATTATTTTTGATAAGAATTAAATTCTCAGACTGGAGTTGCCATTGAGTCTTTATAATAGTAAGCTCTGCAGAGTTACACAACAGGCAAGGATGATCAGAATGGAACCACTGGCTGCAAGTTAAAAAAAAGCCAGGACTTATGCCAAGAGGCGTTTCACAAGACAATATGAAAAAAAAAAGAAGACATGCCAGAACTAATACAAAGAGGTGCTTCATAAAACTTAATATGAAAAAGATATGAAATCCTCCTCTGTTTCTACCTGCTCAGAGACACCTGGTCAGTTGAATTTTCCCTTACAATATATTAATCAAGTAATAAAATACAAATCGTTGGATTAATACAAATTATTGATATTTTAATTGATAAAAAACTAAAATAATAGGTGCAGCCCTAGTCAACAATGAGTGCCCTTATAAGCTGCACTGGTGATTTGCTTTTGGGCTGAACATTTTCATAGCAATTTTCAATTATTCATAATTTTCATAAAGTTGGTACCGCACCATAATATGATGGTGGAATGACAAATGGTATTCTATTCAATATGAATAGCACATGGAAAATCTCTGTGTCAATAATACATTCTCACACTGACCACGAGCATAGCTTGATGGTAGCTGACAATTTCTAAATCATGTCTAATCTTTTGGATTTCATAATTAGCTTGTTGAGCTGTGGGGTTTGGTCATTCATAAGTGTCCCGTATTAGGGAACATACGAATGCTCCTGATCTTCTATGCTTCTTTTGGAAATGAATGAGAGTGGCATGGGTGAAATAAATCATACCCAAACCTTAGCGCAGAGCTGGAGGAGTACTGATACCAGAAGGGGAATCCTCAAACATCAGCCAATTTTGACCCATCAGTCTTCTCAATGTTCTTCTTTAGTGTCATAGCCCAAAGGCTGACAAGCTATCTGATAAAAAACACTAAGTGGTGGATAAAACGTTCCAAAAAGCTGGAATTAGTCAATGGTGTCAGATCATGTCTGCGTGTCACTCCGCTCACTTTAACACAGTCCTGAGTGTGCGTCACGTCTCGTGTTGTACTGTGGTAAGTTTGCAAAGTAACATCAAAACTAGTTTGATGCATTTGGCTTTCCTTGGCACAGATGAAGTGAAAGATTTTTGGCTATAAGTGTGCTTGGAGAAAAAAGGTTGCATTTAATTAAAGAAAACCTCTCCGCCTGTTATGCACAGGGCTGGTTCAATCATGCTTTTGGGTTTGTGTTGCAGCCAGTAATACATAAAACATGTACATTAAACATGTCTTATTCAGTGTTTGTACCAGTTTTGATGGTTTGTTTGTTCTGGAGGGGTGAAGAACTCTGTGGATAATTCTGCTCCCAGTAATAATGTGTGGTGTTATTAGAGAGAGCTTGGGGGATGTTAATGGACAGGACCCTGGGGGTTGTGTTCCCCATCCGCTGCAACACGGAAGCTAGTTTTCCTTACATTTTTCTCAGGCAACCAACAGGAAATGGCTTAAATGGCATCGTATTGTCATAGCTGAGAGAAACACTTTTAGCTTGGTATGTTAATTATTATGAAATGACTCAAAAGCACTATAATAAACTGAAGTCCTCCATTCTGGACAAGATGAGCCATTGTCAGACATGTACTGAACTCTGCAGATCTTCCGATACTCCTGAGTTGGAGCTTGCAGAATTCCTGTCGTACACCCCCAGTATAAAGTCTGCAGAATTCCATGTGAGTGCACAGCAGGGGATCTCCACTTGATTCATATGACATACACAAATGTGAAAAATAGAGAAAATCTAAATAACTTAGAAGTGGTGTCACACATGTAGAAAACACCAACAAAGATGTTTGTGGTTATAAAAACCGACACATACGTCCATGTGTTCTGAACAATATCTCCTGCTACACCACCACTCACCTGAATCCTGTGGAGAATTTGTTGCTGTTAGCATAGAAACCCCTGCAGCGTTTTGCGTGTGTTGATAGGCAAACTGTGGTAAAAGTCTTGACACAATTCTCTGGACTTCCTTCGCAGGACATGCCATAAAAACAGCTTCATATACTCCTCACATTCTACCTAGTTTACTGCTCATTTCATTGGTCAATATTAATTGGTATTATTATAAATGTTCATTCTTCAATCACCAATGTTACTCTGCTTAATAGAAAAGCACTAAATCAGTAACATTCCAGAATCTGTCCAGTATTTTTGAAGCAGGAAGGACAGACTACCTGTAAAAACCAGACTTTACATCTTTGAAGTCACCCAACCCAATGGAGACTGCGAAGTCTAACTTATTTTACGTCTACTGGTTGTTAGGAGTCAAAGATTTGATGGTGTGGCTGCATTTAGTTTAAACACATCACAAAAAGTTGAGTGTTGAGACTGAGAAAAACTTGTGATGGATTATTTTTAGCCATATCAGTAGCATGGCTGCAGGAATGGCAATTTTTAGTTAATAAGAAAATACAAATCTGTGAAGCAAGATTTAATTTACCAAACCCCAAGCAACGCCAAGAAGACACTTCCTTGGAAAAACAATGAAAGACAGAAAGAGAGTATGCTTTCATCAGACTTTATCCCTAGATGCCATATTATTAGCATGGCTGTAAGCTCTTGTTTAACTATTTGAAATATTTTCCCTTGTCTTCCATAGATCCGACTGTGCTGTCTGATTGGCAGAAATTATACTGTGAGAGACCAAGACGCTAAAGGTTTGCACAAAAAAGATTTAAATCAGATTTTAACATTATTCTGTCATTTGATCTTCAGGGAATCATCCTGGATAGACAGCATTATTGTTTTTTTTTAATTTTGTGAATGCAGAAATCATAGGGGCAGTAAGGAGGGACACACTGCTCATTGGTTGTGTTGGTTCAAAGACTTATGTATGATATGAAGGACATTTTGACATACGAAAGCATGAGAAGAGTATATTGAATTAAAGTGAGACTTTTTTTTCTTACCCCAGATCACTATGTGGATCTGCTTAGGGCTGCTGCACATAGATATTTCAAAAAGTTGGAGACCACAGACATAATAATAAACTTTGCAGTTTTCCAAACAAATTCAAAAAAGGGCTTTTCAAAGTTTAAACAAGATCAAATATGTTAATACATGTATAAATACATATTTTTAGATAATGAGATTTTGTTCTGGTAAGGGGAAAAAATTTACTAAATGGGGAAAAGCATGAATTCATAGGGGTAAATATGTCATAAGTCCACTAAGTTACTAGCACCATAGGTGAACAGGGACAAATTACATAAAAAAAATTGTAAAGGAAAAAATAAATTATAAAACAATGTTTTCAGAGATTTTTTTTGTCAATCTTTTATAACATTTTGCAAGTATTCAAAACACAGTTTTCTATCTCTTTTAAATTTCAGAATGATAAGTATCCCATAAGTTTAAATGTCTCATCTCATCTCATTTTCATCCGCTTATCCGGGGTCGGGTCGCGGGGGGAGCAGCTCAAGCAGGGGGCCCCAGACTTCCCTTTCCCGGGCCACATTGACCAAGTTTAAATGTGGCCTGTTGAAAATATTTCAGTAACATGTTAATGATGAAATTATAGTATCATAATCATAATCAAAACTGCTCTCCCCTGTCATAGTCCTTGTGTATTTTGTTTAGGCTAAACAGCTAAATATTTGATGGTGTAGCTACATCATGCATAGATCCTCTTGTTTCTGGTGCTGTTGTTTCCCATGACTCTGAGATGAGCCAGACCTAGCCCAGTGTGATTTCCACACAGTTCCCAGGCCCTCAAATGCCTCCAAACACAGGCCATTACACAGAGTCACACATACACACACACACTTTTGGTCTGATATGCTAACTTTAACTTGCCAACCACAAACATACACACACACACACTGGCCTGAGGGGGCTCTCAGACCAAGGGAAAGCTGCAGCTTTTCCAGTTAAGAGGCCCACTGCTTTTCAACAAGGGCCGATTGCATGTGTCAGGTCGCTTGCTGTCAGTGAAACCTCAGAACTACTTTTTATGGACAACCACAGTCTCATTGATTTGGGCTTGTGTGTGCTTTTTTTTTTACTTATACTCACACAGGTATTTCCTGCAGAATGCCTAGTCTTTACCAACATTCTCTGCCATCTCCCTCCAAGAGCCATCTGGAGGGAGCATAAGAGCAGACAGATCTCTGTAGAGACAAACCTGTTGGCAAACTGTTGCCTCCAGCTCATCTATGTTAGCAGCGCCTGCAGCAAGATCAATAAGTGGGCAGGTGCATGAGAGGTGCATTTTTGGCAAATTGACGCAGTGCGCAAAGACACCATTGTTTGTAACAGAGCAAATAGACCTAAATGAGCCTCTGACTTTCTCTCTGGTTGAACATTGTAGACATACATGTAGCACAAACAACAGCTATTCTGATTGTCTCAGATCACACCATTGTTATTATCTCAGAAATTGTATCTGGCCCAATCAGAAGCTTGGATGGAAGTAATAGGTAGTTACATCCTATCATAAAGGGCTGTGTTTCCCTCTGTTACACATATACATGTACCTGAGAGCAGTTCCATTATTAATACAACTGTATGAATGAGCATAGACAGCGGAGAAACAAACAGATAAAGGGCAAAAACCAACTGCAAGACAATACAATAAAATCATATTATAAAAATGCACATTATGGCATAGTGACTTATCAAGCAGCTTTAGCTACTTTCCACTTGGCTTGGGCAATGTCATTTAAATTGGCATTTGACAATGTATGCCGTCAAACAACGATGATGCCAAGGAGGGGGGTAGACATCGTGCAAAAGGGTTAATAACAACAATATATTACAACAACGATTAGGAGACCATTTTACCAATAATTAGAATTTACGGATCTCTCATAACCTAGCTCTCACACCCAGGCCACAATGACATTGCTTTTCATTTCCTGCCAATATTAGCAGAGTGACTACACTGCTTGCGGTTCTGCCACGGTTCAGCTGTGGTTCAGCCACAGAAGCAACGCTGCTCTTCTAGAGATTTGAGGTCTCGCAGATTTTCTCTGCTTACCATGCAAGGTTCACAGCAGAGTTGGCTGTGAAATAGATCTTTCAGCACAGTTTCTGTATTTATCTGTTGAATGTTTCACAAACATGCTTGTTTGCAACACTTCCTGTACCCTTAAAAAAAATGAAGCAATTTCGTGTGGCAGGCTGTAGCCCTCTGTCAGTGTCGAATGAGAGGGCTTGGGCATCACGGTGTGGGCTCAACTATCGCCCAACCCTTTCAACTGAGAGTAATTGTTTACAGCTTTTCCAAAACAAGAAAAATACTTTCTTTCTTTCTTTTTTGGTAAACCTCGTACATTAGATTAGCCTGATGAGTAGGGTTGCAAAGGGGCGAAAAATGTCTGGTAAATTTTCAGAAACTTTCCGAAAACTTTCCATGGGAATATTAAGCTCTGGAATTTTGGGAATTTTGAAAAATACACAAAATAAACGCTGAGCAATAACATCATTCAAAACTCTACTTTAAAGATGTATGGAATGCAACACATGCTGCTAGTTGAAGCGCAACCCTCCACTGTGCACAGATAATTCCCAGCATCCTGCACACTACAGCAGGGCTATTGAGGCCTGCTGTAGTGTGCAGGACTAATCAGGTAAGTTTCGATAATATTACTGGGGAAAATATATTAGCATGCTGATTGCTGATTGTTCATCTAGCCTATTTCTATTAATTTATCCATCAACTGTAAAATATTTTTAAAGACGATTCCAATTGTTTGGCCTACTATTTATATCTCTGGCATTGCATAAGTTTTTTTTTACAATCTTTTTTCTCATCTTATTTGAGAAAAAAGACGGCCTGTCTCTAGATCGGACCATCTTCAGAGCTCAGAGCTCACTGTGGCTCCGAGCGAGTGGGCGGGGTCGGAGCCGGGGCCGCTGGGCTCGCTACACACACACACACACACACACACACACACACACACACACATACACACTCACACTCACACTCACACTCACACTCACACACACACACAAACACACAGAGGGGCTGGAGAGCCGCATGCAGCTCCAGAGCCGCGGGTTGCCGACCGCTGTGTGGAACCGAATTTGTATGAAGTATTGGACATTTTTGTGTCTCCTGAGGCAGCAGTGTCCATCACTTTTAGTTGTCCTCTGGAACGGTTCCGTTGTCGTTTCTCCTCTATTTGCAGCGCGTTTCTCTATTTGCAGTGCGTTTCTCTATTTGCAGCGCAGTGCTGCACGTTTATGTATTTGCTGCGCACTATTGTATTTGCTGCGCACTTTTTGTATTTGCTGCGCATTTCTGTAATGTGTTGTGTTGTGTTGTGAAATTGATGAAGATGTTTCCTTACTTTGCTTGTGTTTTGTCAACTTGGATGTGTTTTCTTAAGTTGCTGTTCGATTGAGCTCTCAGGGCCACCGTATGAAAGGGCCTATATCAAATAAAACTGGACTATGGCTACATTTTCTCACTGTACATGGTGCTGCAGGTGTAAAACTCCAGAATTGATTTAAGAGCGTTAATTTAAATCAACAATTCCTGAGACTCAGTTTGCACCTTGTTCAGCCCTATGAGGCAAATTGTGATTTGTGAATATGGGCTAGACAAATATAATTTTATTGATTGATTGACTGATGTAGATGCATTCTCAAACATGCTTTCCACATGTTGCTCTTAATCCGATGAGCGAAATGGTGAAACACCAACATCTCCTTCTACATCATCTCAAACCTGTTAAGGAATCACTTTGTCCTTGTATCCATTAGTTGGTTCGCTACATTAAGCACTAAAACCTTGTTAACATCTCTGGGCCGTCCCTCCCTGGCAGCTGATAATTCATAGACATATAACAGCCAATTGTTAGTAATATGTTATTGATGGAAATTATGTAGCGGTAATTATTGATAACTTTTTATTGCTAAGTCCCATAATAGAAAACACACAAGTAAGGAACAGTTTAAAAATTTAAAGCACAAATGGATGAAAAGCAGAGAAGAGAATATAAAAAAGAAATAATGTGGGGCCTTCAGTTTGGTCTTAAACATGTCTATGGTGGAGGAACACTTAATTGTTAACAAATCAAAAGGTTGAGGGCAGCTACAACCAACGCACAATTGCCCTTACCCCTTCGACTCAACTAAGGAGTTCTGGGGATAGAAAGGGGACAGAGGTGTTATGGGGCAACAGACAATGTTAAACTTTAGAAACAAAGAAAGAACACTGACACTCAATACAATACTTGACCAGTGGCCAGTATAGGGATGCAAGTACAGTTAGTTCTTGGGACAAGATAGTATTCCAGCCAGACTATCTGCATCAGTTCCAAACAGGATTAGGATGACGGGCCGATGCGCATCAGAATATCCATCATAATCCAGTCGAGAGGGGTAGTGATGGGATTCTATTCTATTTATCTAATCTATTTTATAATCTGTAATACCCCCAATCCACTGAGATTAACATGACGGTTATCTGATACAGGTCTAACCCTCAGCTCCAAGGTCTCAACATGGCATAACAATTAGCTGTTACAAAATCACTTTACAATTTGAAACATACATTTACAAAAACAACTGCTTGTTTTGGCTCATTTAAGATACTAGAAATGTGTGAGTTTGAGCCTGGTGTTACATACCTGTCTAACTATTATGTAATTACTGATTATAGTTACATGCTGCAGACAATGTTGGAGGTCTTTAGAAGTGAGAACACTGTTACATCGCAGGGAGCGTTTCCTTTTCCAAAGAAAAAACTTCTGAAGGGTTTGCCTTGGAAAGAGAAGTTATTTTCACTTCCTCTCATGCTGTTGCTTCCTGAGCTTCTGGAGGAAGGAATTCCCTCTAGCGCCGTTTAACCCACCCTACATAAACACACACACAAACTCACACATAGAGAAAGCTGTTAGCATTCTTTTACAGAATTGCTTGTCCAAAAGAGACTGAAAGCAGTGAAGCACCTTTCAAAAAGTCACATGAGGTGGTTGTTCCAGATCCACAGTCACAAAGGTGGTCTACAGATTATACAAATCTATAAATTGTTCCCACTTTCCACAATGATGGGTTCAGTTATCAATGGGAGGTGAAAATGTTGTGCAGTGCAGTAACTGAATGTTGCTGCCATTTTCCAAAGACTGTTCCTATACCAATTAATACTTTGCCTTTATCATTCCCTCTCCCTTCATTATAAGGAGCAGGGTCTGCCTTCATAGGCACTTCTTATAAAACAGTTTACACAGTTTTGCTGTTTAACATAGTAGATAATGCTTCTTTAAAACTTATTCTGAAAGACCATTTAATCCAAGGCTTTAATCTAACTATAATTCATCCCTCTGTCAATTGTGCCACAGACTCTTATTTCACTTTCTTACATCATCTAAGCCTCTATGCTTTGGCTTTTCAGTCCTGCCTCTTTATTCTCCTCAGGTTATTTATCCAGGCAGCAAGCTTCATTAAATTACTTTTCCCAGTCCTGCAAATTCTCTCTACCCTTTGTGGCATTTCATCTTGTGTCCCTGTCCACGTGGCTCTGAGTCAGTCATACGTACCCTTACTCACAGTTGTCCAGAGGAGGTGGTTTTCACTCGGCTGACCTTAGCCCCACCCTTCACATGACCCCACCCTGCTCTGGGCCCCACAGCACTTCATTCAACTGGCAGATGCTATCCAAATGAATGTAATCAGACCAAAGCTGTTCATACTCACAGCATGGTGGAGGGTGGAATAAGGAGGGTCTTTGGTTGGCCTAGAAATGTTGTTCTCTTCTAACTGGTCTTTGTCTAGTCTCCACACACACACACACACACACACACACACACACACTCAGATCAAATTGACTGAATGAACAGTACATTTCGGGAAGTTTTGAACTAGAGCGGGGCTGATACATACTTAAACCAGCATTTAAAAATCTTAAAATACTCAGAATAGAGCTCTTTTTAAGTACACACTACTGTGGCTGGGACCAACAATTGTTTGAATTATTGATTCAACAGAAAATATTTTCAAACTGTGAAACATCAGAAAATGATTTGGTTGATATAGTTTTGCAGGCGAGTATTTTTTTTGTCAGATTATACAATCTTTTAAATCAATTCAAGTCCAGTTTAGTCCGATCGGTGTCACATTTGGGAACCCATGGAACTATACATATTTTTTCAGTTATCTGTAAAGTTTAATACTTGACAAATTGTAATTGGACATTTCAAATTTCAAACAATTATTGATTTTGGATGTCTTCACAGTGAATAGGATTTAATGTGCAAGTTTTTGTCAATTTGTATAGTGCAAGTGCCTTAGTGACAACATAACTTCCACTCTTCTAATGAGACAATACATTTTAAATATACCAATACCCCAGTCTTAATTGTCACCATTGATTTAATTATTATTGCAGATAAGCTGTAAGTCATAGTAGTGTTAAACCTAGCTATTTGTGTTGTGTATATATTTGTGTGTTTGAAATGATTGTTTTTTTTTTAACTGGAGCTACTTTTTTTCCCTCTTACCTAAAGTAATGCAACTTATTTAGTTCTTTATTTACTTTTCTCCATACTCTTTTGTGTATATATAGTTGGTTTGTTAGTCATGTGCTGAATGAATGATTTGAATCCTATTGAGTAAAGGATTCTTTGGATTAGAGTGGTAACATATATAGGTTAGTTAAATTTCCAATAAAGAAAGCCATTTTTTTTTTTATTTTGTCACGTACGCATCAGCCCTTTTATCTTATACAACAAATCAGAGAAAAACATACTGAATTTCATTAACTACTAATATCTGCTAAAAATCTGCACAGATACAATAATCATCATAAAAACAATCTTGGTGCGAGAAACATATTTTGGTCAAGGAGCCTAAGCACGGGTTAAAAAGTGCAGCTTGTCTTGTGTACATTCCTTTTTTGATTGCATGCGTTTCTGAGAAATTTGAAAACAATATATATGAAACTTGAAACATTTTGTCTCCGTTTCTAAATTTCTTCTTTATTTCTCTCAAGTTGTATCACACTGTTCATCTTGTCTAGGTCAGTCTGTTTGTGCAGCACGCAGTTTGGCTTTTACCCGCTCCTCTGTGTTACAATCTATGTGTGTGCGTGCCTGCGTGTGTGTCAGATGACCTATTGAAATCATTGCAGCGCAGTATGCCTGTTACCACAGCAACGCAGGCTTCTCAGTCTCTCAGTCCTTCTCTGTCTCTCCTCCATTTTCATTTCCCCTCCGCAATAGACTGAGGTCATGTGACCACTCCGACGTCAAGCTGGGCAGGCAGGCAGGCAGGCAGGCAGAAGAGCTAGTCAGTTTGTGGGCTTTTAACAAACCTCTTGCCCAAGCTAGGAGTCTCTGTGTGGATCTTTTAGCTCTGTCTCAGTAATTCATTCATTGCTCTTTTCCGACCTTCTCTGTTGTTCAATCTCCCTTTCTTTTCCTCTCATCTTTGTTTCTCTTTTGTGCAATTCTGCTTCCTTGCCTGTTGCTTGTTCTGCAGCTGCTGCTGACACAAACTTAATATAGGGAGAAAGTGCTCAGTGATGGACTGCTGAGCAGCTACATTGCTACAACGCGAGGTAAGCTTCCTGTGTTTTCTCTGTCTGTGTGCTTTAGAAACCAGTGGTTTCTTCCAGAAGAGCTGTAGCTCCTGCCTCTGAGTCACATACTTGTGCAGAGGGGAGATTGTCTTTTAGATGATTAGTCAGACAGCGAGTGAATTAGTCTCTGTGAATGTGAGGACACTCTTTTTCTAACTCTTTAAAACATGGTGTAAATTACACAGTTTTGAGTCGAAGCTTATGGACACTTGGATGAAACCACACAAGCAGTATGGAGATGTTCTGTTTTTTTCCGTTGTTATATTACGTCCGAAGAAGGGGTCCAATTTACCTCAATCGCGGTGAGTAAATTATTAAATTTACTTTGTTATAAAAGGAAATGTTTCTGTTTCTGTCTGATGAAATAATTTATTTCATCACATAAAATGGTTAAACAAATTATTTATTGAGTCATGCATTTGCACTTACATGACAGAAATACAAACCTACTCATCAAGACACTGCTTTACAACAACACTCATAGTTGTCGCTGTGTGTACCTGAGTGAATAAAAGGGCATTCAATGCTGACAATTGTGGAAATGTCAGACATCAGGGTCACATCACTGAGTTGGCTGTGACATATTTCACTCCTTTGAATGCACTCCTCATGCAGTACAAAACAAGAAGGACAAGGCAACCAGGACAGTTGGGGTACAATTACATTTCTTTGCCAAGGTATTGTGATGTTTTAATCTGCCTGTGTGAGCAGATGTGGCCTGGGACTCATCAGTGATTGTAAGGAGAGGAAAAAACACATTTAGAAATATATCATCAGCAACACTTATGGAAATATTCATGTGTTCACTGCACGTGGGACAAACAGCAATAATCTGTATTGCTGGTCATTGTTAGCCTGGATCTTGGAAGTATAGTTTTTCTCAGTTGAGTTTTGCTGGGCTGTTATGACCTCAAGATCAGTTTATTAGTGGAATAGTAGTAAATAAAAAAAATTCCTTCAGAGCAGCCATGTAGAAATAATTGCACTCTCTGTCTTCTGCGAATGTCGTGATCTCTGATTTGCAAAAGCAATTTCTTATGGACAGACATGTTAGCGCTAGTTTCAAGGGACAGCTGGTCATCCGTGCTCTTTGTCATTCTCCCATGGGTTTTTATTTGAAGAGGTCATAGGTCGTTTAGCCCAAATCCAGCCTGAGTAGGCTGTAGAATGCTCTCTCAGGCTGCCTGCAGTTAAAAGGTTCCACACAGACAGACACTTGCTGACATATATCACTTGTAAGGGAAAGTCTAGGTCTATAGGCTGCCTGGCATTGGTTAAGGCAAACTATTGGAAACAGATGTTCTATTTTTAGTTACAGAGAGGAATTCACACAGACAAAAAAACAAGTTATTTTCCTGTGGCCTGTCACTGTGTTCCTTGGTTGTACTTGATGCTCAAACAAGATCGTATTGGCTGCCATAACTGAGAATACACCCTCTAGTAAGGGAAGTAATTTGTCTCAGTTTCACTACACTGGAAATTATTACTCAAAGTTCACCATCGAAAAAAGAAAAGATTTGCCACAAACTAAACTGTTGTTTAATCTTTGAAGCCACAGTGCAGCAACTGAGGCGACGGCCAGTGTAAGAGCCACAATGCAGCAAGTGTGTGTGTATAGTTAAATATTTATGTTGTTTTGATATGTTCTTATATTGTCCAGGTTTTGTAGTTTAAGTTTTGTACAGTTGAATTATATTTTGTATAGTGTGTTTTCTATACTCACGTATATTCTGTTTTGAGCGCTGTTTGCGTCTTTTTTGCAACAGTTTGAAGAGGCTGTAAGGCGGTTCTTCATATAGGTGCGTGGTGGAGCCAGCGTGGTTGGTTAGTGAAGCGCAAGAAGAGTGGTGAGTGAGTCTGTGGAGTAGACCCAAACAAGTTTTGGCTGTGACATTTATGTGAATTGTGCGTGAAATGTGAGTGACATTTACGTGAAGATGACGGGAAAGTGATGGTTGATATCAGTGATAAGAGAAAAAGTGACATTGTGACCAGCTTGGAGTTAAGGCATGGCAATTTTTGATAATGGATCGTTTAAACAATGTGTCTGAACTGTGCTGGAAAGGAGAATAAAATACCTCACTTCAATTGTAACCCGCCTACTGGATTTGTGTAACAGTGGGTTATCACTACGGGACAGGTTCTGTTGTTTGGACACGAGTCAGCTGTAAAGAAATACTCCTCAGACACACCAAGTGGCCATCGTATGGAACTGAGTGGAACGGCCACTACAGCCAGGCATTTGATAAATGTGTTCCTTCAGTCCCCTGTCATAATGTTGTAGGACATTCCCTATTAGGTTTAGTTATGAGGTATTTGGTTATGGTAGTTGGTGCTGCAGTGACTTTTTACAAGCAATAATGTACTATGCTACACAGATAAAAAGAATGTGTGTATGTATCTGCTTGTTGTGATGGAAAGATAATGTGTTGTGGGAATGAAAATTAGCAAAATGTTGAAAAGGAAGCATGGGGAGACGACATCTGATTTCAGTGTCATCATTTTGAATTTGTAATTTTTATTTTTTTCCTAAAACTTCATCAATGTTCAGAATAAAAACAAATGCACTGGTATCTTCATATCTGATAGTAC
The DNA here is from genome assembly GCF_949316205.1 of Platichthys flesus. Lineage (NCBI taxonomy): Eukaryota > Metazoa > Chordata > Actinopteri > Pleuronectiformes > Pleuronectidae > Platichthys > Platichthys flesus. The sequence continues at coordinate 963,758 of NC_084955.1, forward strand.
TTATTAAAGGTTGCTTTTTGGTTATTGAGTCCACAGAGTCATAATTGGTCCATCAACAAATAATGTATGTTTTCAGTAATGGTTTGGATTAATTTTGATAAGCATTGAATGATTTCAGAAATTTAACAGAACACTAGCTTTTTTCATATTATAGTTAACTGAGTATTTTTTGGTTTTAGAGTATTCATCTTTCAAATTTACAAGCAATATGAAGACATCAAGTAAAGAAATTGTGGGTGGCATGTTTTTGCAGTTTCTTTAATCAGCAGAATATCTGTTAACAAAAACGAATCAATGAATGCAGTCCTACAACAGTCATAAAAAGGGTTAGGTTTGCTTTAGTCAGGTAGGTGACTGTAGCCTACAATGAGAACATTTTAGAAGTCCACAATCCGATCCAGGACAGGGGGGCGTGGCGGCATGAGTATTCTTTTCTGTATGTGGCCTTAGGGATAAAAAGTTTGGACACCCCTGTTCTAGACTCTGTCTGCCTGCTATATTCTTTTTTTACACTAAAGTTTAATAATGAACCTTAACATTTTTTTACACTTCTTATAATAACATAAAAGATTTTGAACTTTTTGTTTTGATCCGCCACTGCATTGTATAGCTGTGCTGACTATTTTCCACACGCTAACATCCATTAAGTTATTACCACACAGACTCAACAAAATCTTAGAAGCCTAATTTGAATTATCAGTAACCTTTAGGTTTTAATACATGTTCACTGCTCAGCATATCTCAGTTCCCCATGTTCATCGTGACCCATGACCTCTGCTGTGATGTAACTTCTGTTCTGTTATTTTCCATGATGTTTTATCCTGTTTCTATATTTTTCTTTGACCACAGGAAACACAGCAGGCTTTGTTGCATCCCCTGAGGCAGTCTTCAATCAGAACCATGTCCATGCTCCCGGCCCTGCCTGAGTCATGTTATCTCCTTCCCTTTCTTTTTTACTGTCCCACGCTCTTTTTACACTCTGTCATTAAGCATACACTAAAAGACATGATAGACCTTGCTCTCATCCTGTAACAGCCATTCATTCTCCAGCCGCTCTCATACTTGTTGTGCAAACATCTCTTATCTGTATAGGTTATTTTTCTCCTTTTACAGCCAACTCACTTCCACTTAAACAATACTTATGGATGTGTGTCCTGCAGGTGTGAGGCAGTTCTTTTGTTGTCCATCAGTTTTTTTGAAAGTTTTTAAAGAAAATTATCCGTCATCTTTAGTCTGTCAGGAGCATTTATTCAGATGTGTTTAATACAAAGATGGTTATGTAACTGAGCAAATGTAAGGTTAACTGTCCGACCGTTCCCTGACAAGTCCTATCTTACAAAGTTTAGCTAGTTATGGCTAGCTTATACACAGCTTTCATGCTGGTTATTGTTATTGTTTACCCTCTCCAAAACCAAACTACAAAGGGAGAAGTGAGTGAAATGAATTTAACATTCTTTGTTTACATTTTGCATTTGAATATTAAGACTAATGAAAAGCATTTACTGCATGGGCAGCATCTAAACCTAAATCAGGCACTGCTAACTTTTTATGCTGTAATAACAACATTTCATAATAATGTCATCATGATATCTCTATTCTGTATGATAACAAATTATGAACTATTTTAACTTATTTGTTGCAAACATTACTGCCCTAACTATTTGACGTTACTTTCTGACTTCATGGTTATATCATGACAGCATCATTCCTATCAAATGATCAGAAATACATTCTTGTTCTCTCAGCTAAAGGTCATGGCTGTAATCCTATAACAAGCAGGGATACCTCAAAATAATGCATTTCTGAACTATATGCATGACATCAAAACACCTGCAGTTTAATATGTGTGAGCAGGAAGTAAAATCATTTGTAAAACAAAGTTAGAAATCTGTCAACATTAGTGTGAACTACATTGCTGTTTGTACTGTGTGAAATTGACTAATCTGGCTGGACTTTGCAAATGTTTAGTGACGTGAATCAGAGGAGTCAGGCTTAATGTTGAAGCGTTTGATGTTGGCGGCAGAGAATTGTAATATCATTTATAAGACACGCGGATATATACTGTCTCCCCCATGTTGGGACCCAGCAGTTAGACATCCAATTAACCAGGTCCAGTCATCCATTGCCTGGCAGGCAGGGAGCTCCCACCAAGGCACTGCAGACAAAGAGCGAAAGAAAGTAGTTATGACCTCTGTGTATAAGACAGGGGACTCATTTTCTGCTGGACCTAGAGACCCAAACAGATGTGTCTCTTACAACAGTCCACCAGAATACTTTTAAATGTGACTCAGCTGAGTAAATGTTTAGTCCGTGGTTATTGTAAAGCTTTACACATTTGTATATCTAATGGACGCCAGTATAAATAATAACATTGTTATATAATCCTTATTTAATACCAGAACAATTACACATAGCTGTGACTACGAACCTTTGCACTGGGGCTTCACACATTTTATTGCATAACCCTTAAAGTTGATTATGACATAGACTTCAGGAAGTGTGTCATCTGCCTCTCACTGGTACAGTCTTCTTCTCCAGAATCAGTACTCACAATTTGTGGTTGCCTCCTCCACAACATCCTCTCAGGTCTGTTACCATAGCAACTTAATGAAGGATAAGAGGGCCATTTAAAAGTATAAGGGCTAAAGACGATAGAATCACACTCACCAGGTAGCAGCCACCAATCACTCTGACTCGAGTCACACACTGTTTGTCTCCTGTATCAGGTTCAGAGGTGATTTAATTGGAAAGAGCCTACACAACGGCCAGTCTTATTACATAAGTGAAAGGAAGCATGAAGGAGCCAATCCTAGAAATTATGGCTACAGATGCCATGTGTAGGAAAACATCATCAAGATCGTCATGGTCCACCACCATTATATGATGCCAACGCACCATTACCACTACGATCAGCCCGCAAGATATAGAATCCGCCGTACTGGATCCACCATTGCGACCTCTGATGTGCGATCCACAATCGTAATCCATGGTGCGGCCACAGCGGGCCCTAATCTGCGGGCGATAAAGCAAAGGGACTCAGATCAGCCATCATTACCTCTATGCCAGGGGTGTCCAAACTTTTTATCCTGAGAGCCACATACAGAAAAGAAATTCAAAGGTCTGGTACCACTCACACCGCCACGCCCCCCTGACCTGGAGCGGACCGTTGACAGTGCGCCAATTTATGCTTTTCCGTTTTGACGGACACGGACAGATAGGACCGCCTTCTTTGCCGTATAACCTCCTCTCCGGGCTCCACGGAGAGCTTTTCGTGCAGCTCAGATTTTTCTAACGACACGTCGGCATGGCGTACAGCCTATGGATAGCCATTGGCTGTTATTGGTCCGCTAACGACAGTATTTCGGAACGACATCGTTTCCGGACCTCAAACTTCATGTTTCATTTCCTATATTACAATAAACCCAAACACAACTACGATTCTACGATTAATGTGTGTTAAGCCAGCGGAGTTGTCCGGCTGACGGTGGCTGGTTAGAGCCCTGACGGCATTTGTGTAAGAAACAATAACATAAGCATTATGACCCGCTGGGTGTCACTTTATTTTATTGAGTTGCCATCGTACACTGTGTGTGTGAAAAGCCGGGAGTAGGTAAATAATGAACGTGGACTTCTTCTGAGAACTCATGAGGTAGGCTTCTCTAAGCTTCGTTGTGCCACCTACTGTTCTGGCGCACAATTGTTTTCAGCAACGGAGAACTATGAATCAAAAAGTTTCCGTCCATACGTAACGTACTCAGAGAAGCATACATTGGACTTCAATTGCGTCGCTCAGGGCGGGGGGCGTGGCGGCGTTCTGAGGGACAGCTGGCAGGTCAGGGGTGGGTTGGGCGCCACCTAGTGTCTTATCTGAGAAGTACAATACAGTGGGCCAGAGTCCATTATATTACAATTCATTTGGCTGACGCTTTAATCCAAAGCGATTTACAATCAATGCATTCAAGGGTACCCGAGGGTACAAACCCCGATCAATAAGAATCAAGAAAGTACAATTCCTTTTCTTTTTCTTTTTTAATTTAGTTTTTGAGGCGAGCCAATTTAAAATGGATGGCAGGCCGCGGATGGCCGCGGGCCGTAGTTTGGACACCCCTGCTCTATGCCTTTTTAAACTAAACGCTTCCTATTTTAGAACATAGGAAAAGTAACGTTCTGCCGCACTAATTGCTCTAACTATAAGCTTTATCAAAAAGGAAGGTTTTGAGCCTAATCTTAAACGAACAGATGGTGTCTGCCTCCCGAATTGAAAGTGGTAGATTATTCCACATCTTTCATGCTTGGGGCTCACTGTGGGTCTCTCTGAGCGAGGGGGCGGGGTTGGAGCCCCGGGAGCCGAGACCGGAGCTCTCGCTACACACACACACACACACGCACACTCTCCCGCTCCTGATATTTCATGATGACCTGATACGATGATGATTTAAAAAATATTAACGTGACGTTCACTTACGTTGATCGTTACGATCACGTTAATAATATGAAAACTGATTCGTTAAGTTCAGTGTTCATGAAACATATGCACAACTCTGTACTGTACAGCCACTGCAGAGGGGCTGAAGATCCGCATCCAGGCTCCAGAGCCGCGGGTGGCCGACTATGATAAGCATAGCTGCTAAACATAGTGTCTTTGTGAGCATGCTTTTGTTAGCTATAGCTTCAAGCACCAGTGTACAACTAAGCAAATGCTCGCAGACCTGCTGATATGGCTGACTGTAAGTCTTATTATATTTCAACATTTACTCAAATATGCTTTGCCATGTATATTAGTATCCGGGCTCTAGCTTCTAACGCCAACATGGCATTTAGAGTGTTAATTTCAGTCTCCATGTTATCTTGTTTTTTCTTTTATATACTGTATAAACTGTGAAATGTTATCTATTTCCATGTTATCTCCCTTCACACATTTTCCATATACTGCTGTTTAAATTTTAATCAGTTGATTTTACAGAGCTCAGTGTGACTGTACAAATAAGTCAGTGATAGAGGTAAACAAAGGCATGTGTCAAAAAAGAATGCTCTGTGAAAATCATTCATGAGCCACTCAAGTGATTTATCCCTCTCATTATGATGAGACCCCTTACATAAGATCTGTGTTCATCATAATCCTGCTTGTCAAAAACAGAAAGAAGCTGGTCGAACACCTCACTGGGTATTTGTTACTGAGTTTTACTTTGAGAGTCTATGATACGTTATCACTTCTCAAATATCCTTGCTTACTGTATGGGATTTCTACTCAGTCGTAGCCTTGATTGAACTTTGGGGGCAGAATAGTGTTTTAAGTTTTTGTCATAATTGAACTTGAGCTGATGATACATTGAACAGCTCAATTTTCTCCTTTCTCCCAATATGAGATTATAGCAGTAAAGCTTCCTATGGTTTCATGAAGTGCAGTAGTATTAAAAGATCTTGCTACATTTCAGTACACAAGTGACTCATCTTCTGAGAGTTGTAGGCCAGAGCAAGGAAACAGGGCAATGTACAGGGCACTGCACAGAACTGAACTCATTCATCAATACTGTATAGGTCCATACATCCCGAACACACACAAGAAACACAAAATAATGTTAGTAAATCTACTGCATGTGTCATTTCAAACATGTTTATGATTCTTGTATTTACATAAACACTATTATATAACACACAATAAAACATAAGAATGTAATATTCCATAAAATATAGAGGGTGGTTACTTTAGAACCCATTATCACTGAGACCATGGAGCAGGCACTTCCTGTTTTTGTTAAATGGCAGATAGATAGCAGACTCAGAACTCTAACTCTGTGTCTCTTCTCGCTGTCACTTACTCCAAAACTCCCTTCTATCCCTCAGAGAGAACCACATGTGAGGGATCCCTCTCCAAGGATGAACAGAAGTGCAATAATTTCACATGTTGCTTAATACATTAACAAAAAGACAATATTTACAACATTGATTAGAATAAACAGATTTTAGCATAATGGAAAGGTGTGTCAATGTTTAAAGTATTGATACATAAGAAATAGTCTCATATTGAAGAAAAAGATAGATCCATTCATCCATCGATGGATTTGATTTTTTAATTTAGATTTTCACAGCAGTAGCCACGTATATAAAATTCAATAAGATACCTGGTAAAGAATACTCAAAAAGGAAAAGAAAATACACAAGGTGCTCTGAAAGTCCAGCACACTTAAAATTTGACAGAAAGAGAGATAAATAAGGTGCAAAGGAAGTTTTGATACTGCTGTGCAAAAATAGTGGTGATAGCATGCTGATGAAATTATGATAGTGTACATGTTGCATAATGTACAGTAATATCATAGCAATAATAATACTAACAATAGTAATGACAATATTAATAGTATACATGCTCCATATTTTATACAAATTATAATTATAACGGAACAGCATAATAGTTAAATTATAGTAATAAAACAGTAGCAGTAACTTAGTGATAAAATATGTATTTATGACTAGTATCATATACACACCATATAAGAGGTACAGACATATAATATGAATATGATATATAATATCAATATGGAATGGTAGTATCTTACCAGAATAGTGTGTACTCATAGTAATCACTTAATAGTTTAATGTTAGTAAGTAACGTAATGTGGCTGGATCAACTGCATATAGATGATGACTTATCATTGTTAATATTCAGAGTCCATGTATTATTTCTCATTTTAAATGAACATTTGAATTGACTCTGAAGAGGGATTATAATCTTTATCCTGTTCATAAAGATTGGCACTACCAACTCTTATACTCCAATTCCAGGAAGAGAATCTAAATTGTGTTTGTCGAGCAGCTCAGGTTAAATGTCATTTGACAACACATGTTTTGCCTCCCTGTGTGTTAAAGACAACTTTAATGTGTGTTTAGAGATTTTATAGACTAATTGAATCCATGTTAGGCATAGGGCACTGTGAAGTTTTTAGCTTTGTAAGAACGGTTGCTTACAATTTGGTTTATACTTCAACAAAACCACTTCAACAAAACCACAATACGCAGCAGCTGCTTCCTCAGCCTAGTCTGGTGGTTATGTAGCTGATGCATGGATCAGAATCAGACCTCAAAACCAACACCCTACAGTAGAACCAATTGCTAAATTATACTTTTGAAGTAAAGTAGAATTTAACAGGGATGTAGTTTATGATTGAATGACTCACAGAAAAGAAGGACACATGGTAAAATTATTTGTTTTCGGGGCTCACAGTGTACAGAATTATACCAGTTAGATGTGTGATAAAACCACACACGCCAAATGTTATGCCTCCATGTTCTGTCTAGCTTGCGACTGGTCACAGTGGCAGCATGTTGAGTAGTCCAGATGTCTTTTTCTTTGCAGTGTTTTCTAGTTTCTGCTGGTGGACCCCAAGGTGTTCCCAGGGCCCTCCTACCAGTTCACCGTGCCAAAAGAAACTGGAAAACTAGAATATCTGAGCTCCTATATCTACAAGGGTGAACCCAGCCATCCAAGGAGGGAACTTTTCTCCCATCAATTTACTAAATTCGCATGTATTTGCTATGTTCTTTCGGTCACTACACAAAAGTCACTTATGAACAAGTCCCTGAAATACTTAAACTTCCCACCTGAGGCATCAACTGACTCAACCAAAAGGCAGCTAACTATTTTCCAACCATGAACCAGGTTCTCAGACTTAGAGGTGCTGACTCTCATCTGAAAATCTGAATAATAATGTAGTGTTCTCTTGATTCTAGGAGCTGCACTGTCGGGTAAACAGCCCCTGGTAGAGTCTTCCAAGAAAATGTGTCCTTGTGGAGGGGTCAAACTCAAAGCAATTCATACAAAACTGTTGGAGGTTGTATTGTTTGTGTCATTTCACCTGGACCAGGGCAAAGCAGGGCCTTCTCCTAACCTTGGAGGGGAGCGCCATCTTTATCCCATCGAGACCAGTCGGGCAGAATTCTGCGGCTGCAATAGAAGGGGGTAGGGGAGAGCTGGTTAATGTGAGAAATTTTTTATATTTCCTCCCCTCTAGGCGAGCTAAAATTATATATCAGTCAAATTTAAACATTTCCCATTAATTCAGGATGTTTTCTAGCAATGGAAATGATCAGAATGTCTTCAGGACAAAGGCAGTGAAAATATGATTGTTTTTAAAAAAGTGGTCTTGTGTCTAACTTTACCCCAGCTACGGGGTAAAAATCAAGGGGGTAAAGTGATCCACTTAATTTTCCACTTTAAAACTACCATTACAACACATGTTGTAATGTTAAAATCCTGACCGCTAGATTGACAACCACACATTCCAAAACTAATATCGGACTACTAACAGAATCATGGGGATTGGTCAATTAAGCACAATTATGATTATAATGATTCATGTGATCTCTTGCACACCCTTACTTACCTGCACATTGTTTCTCGGTCCAATTGGCAGGGACAGGGATATTGTTTTTCTCTGCTTATTCAAATGCCAGTTCACGGCACTTAACTGGATCAAGGCCATGGAACTGGTCAGCTAGTTGTTTCAAGTGTTTGGCAACTCCTTCTTTATGAATCTTTTGAGGGTTGTCTTATCAATATTTCTATCCCTTCCAGCTTTTCTTAAGGGCTTCTTTCCTTGCATGACCTCAGCGGCTGCAGTCTCCATCTCTGGGAGGGGTGTTTGGCCCCAGGTTGTCTTCCTGGTATAGTTTCTTGGCATGATGGCTTTTCTGCAATGTTTATGACATAAAAAATAAAACATATATAATATAATATAACACTAAAATATGTTTAAGACTAAACTTAACTTGAGCTTCATGGTGTTTTGGCATTTGTCCCACTTTACCCCACCAGTGTTAATTTCGTTGACGAAAACTATGACGAAAAATATTCCTTAACGATCTTTTTTCCATGACCGAGACGAAGACGTAACGAAAACGGATCTTTGAAAATAAAAACGATGACTAAAACTATTTTAACTTTCGTTGACGAGACGAGACAAAAATTTGGGTGGTTGACTAAGTAACATAATTTTTTTATAAACATCATCGTATCAGGCCGTCATGAAGTATCAGGAGCGGGCGAGTGTGTGTGTGTGTGTGTGTGTGTGTGTGTGTGTGTGTGTGTGTGTGTGTGTGTGTGTGTGTGTGTGTGTGTGTGTGTGTGTGTGTGTGTGTGTGTGTGTGCGTGTGCGCGTGCGCGCCCCAGATAGCGCACCGGTCCCGAGGCTCTGCCCCCGCCTCGCTCAGAGACACAAGATCAGAGCTCGTTCACGTGAAGAAGCCGCTCACTGACTCACCGGCTGCTTCTTAACAGTGGAAACAGTGAAAACCAGTTTCTCTGGTCTCAGCTGCTCAGAGATAAGCGCAGCATCTTCTTCATCAGAGCAGAAGCTGCAGGTGGTTTCTGCCGAGCTTCAGTTTCTGTGTCCGCCTCCAGTCTGACCTGCTCTCACTTTTTGTTTTCACATTTAAAACTAAATATATATTTTTAAGCTATTAGGCTGCAGCTATATGTTTTTATTTTTTTCAAAATAGGGTTCTTGTTATTTCATACATTTCCCACAAATATTGGGAGGACTCAAATAACCCTACAAAGTTCTGTGTTTAATTTATTTCAAAGTAGGCCTACACTTGCCTGTGTATTTTCTTCTCTTCATAAGTGTTCGGTATTTTCCTTTGTTGTAACAATAGCAATAAAATGTCAAGAGTTTTCTTTATTGTCGTTCTATAATTTTGTAAATGCAACAAACTATAGTTTAGTATATTATAACTTTATATTAAACTTTTTTAGCTTTGTTATCAAATATGTTTTACGGCTCCAGAAACATTTTATTTGGGGGAAGAAGGGGCAAAATAAGTAAGTAAAGGTTGCAGACCCCTGCTGTAGACCTATGCTGGTAGGGATATCTAATGGACAACCTAAGTACTGCAAGCTAGACTATTATGCAGTTTTAGACACAACACAGGGTCCCTGGACCTGAGAAGGGAAGAAAAGGAGTTTAAGGTGGCTATTAAATGTGACTAAAACTAGACTAAAATGTAATTAGTTTTCGTGGACTAAAACTAGACTAAAATGTAATTTGTTTTCGTCGACTAAAACTAGACTAAAACTAAGAAGGATAAAAATGACTAAAAGGTGACTAAAACTAATATGCATTTTCGTCAAAAGACTAAGACTAAATCAAAAATAGCTGCAAAAATTAACACTGTACCCCACAGCCACCGTTTTAGAAAAAACAACATCTCTTAGCAATTCAGGCTAAACTTCAGCTAGCATCAATCACATGGTTTTATATGTTGGAAGTTTACCAACATGTATGATAAAAGTTTTTCTACCTGATTCAATATGTTTTGACACAGTTAATTAAGTTCAAAGCAAGACAATTTACTTTTACATGCAAAAAATACATTTTTCTGAAAAAACATACTTTCCACAGCACCAGCACCAACTTCTCCTTCATGGCAAGGGGGGAATGGGAGGTGCTTGAAAACATAATGGTCAATTAACCACAAATGTGTTCCGTTGACTAGATACAGGGGGTGTCTCACATTACCCGATGTCTCACATTACCCCACTTTCCCCTACCTGGGCATGTGAAACCATCAACCAGCTTATTTATTTTTTTAGCAAATAGATGCTGACAGCAAAGTTTGCACCTATTGGAATATTGAAGACTTCCAACCACTACTTTTTGAAATTCATGTGTAGGTCACAAAAATAACTCTCATGTGGATATGCTCGTAAGGTCTCAGTCATTCAAGTTTATTTTCCTCCCTTTGTGATGTTGTCACCTATAGAGAATCAAAAGGCCATCGTGCTGCTCAGGATATGAACTGATATCTGCATGTATCTCATCCTAAAAGTATCGATTTCTCTGTTGTCTGTCCCCTCCAGCTGTGAGCTGATAGATCAGAAGGACTGACAGACATGGGAAAGCAGAACAGCAAGCTCCGTCCCGAGGTGATGCAGGACCTGCTTGAGAGCACCGACTTCACCGAGCATGAGATCCAGGAGTGGTACAAGGGGTTCCTAAGGGACTGCCCCAGTGGGAACTTGTCCATGGAGGAGTTCAAGAAGATCTATGGTAACTTCTTCCCCTATGGAGACGCTTCAAAGTTCGCCGAGCATGTGTTTCGCACATTTGATGCTAACGGTGATGGGACAATAGACTTCCGGGAGTTTATCATTGCACTAAGTGTGACATCGCGCGGCAAGCTGGAGCAGAAGCTGAAATGGGCATTCAGTATGTATGACCTGGACGGGAACGGGTACATCAGTAAAGCTGAGATGCTGGAGATAGTACAGGTGAGTGTGCATGCTATCTGTGTACAGAAATAGTACATATTAAACAGATAATGAGTAACCAAAGTTCTCAGTGAAACATAATGAAATGTGCAAAAGCAAAAAAGAAAATTGTAGCACCAAGAAGAAAGTGTTGATGTCATAAAGGCCTCAGGTGGCCTTTGACTGCGAATCATTAAATTCTGAAAAAAAATTGCAGTCACGTGAATCACAGATATTCAAACATCCACTCTTAACCACCGTTGTATTAACAGTACGGCCCTTGTTTACATTCCTCCATTTGAACATTTCTAAGGATGGCTTATTGTCTACATTAAATGGATAGCCCAACCAAAAATGAAAATTCACTCATTATCTAATCGCCACTCTGTGTTTGGAGTGTTTAAGGCCACAAGTCACTTAGGAGTTTCAGAGATAAACAGCGTTGCAGCCAAATCCAATTCAATTCATGTAAATGGTGAGCAATTCTTTCAACACATATTAATGTGCATATATTAATGCCTCCATACTGCTCCAGTGGTGTCATCCAAGTGTCTGTAAGCCCAGTCATTCAAATTCGATTTCGAAATGGTGTCATCTAAACTGTGTTTTTAGCCTAAATGTCCTCTGTGATCACGGCTCTGGGCTGAGGATATCATAGATATCACATGTAAGCTTAAAAAATTGTGTAAATGACTATCAAATTCGAATGCCGGGGCTTAGAGACAGTTGGATGACTCTGCAGGAGCAGTATGCATTTTATCTTTTTTTTTATACATTTCAGGAAGAGGTCACCATTTAATTGAATTGTATTGGATTTGGCTGCAACGCTGTTTACCCCTGAAACTCCAAAGGAGTCAAACACATCACCCAAGATTTAAACATCTTGGAGCATTTAACAAAAATACTTTTTGTGTGTAAGCTGACATCTAAAAAAAAAAAAAAAATACAGCAAGGGAAAAGGGGGGTTGGTTAGGGTGGCGCTTCCTGTACAAGAGCTCCTCAAGTAAACACACCATTTGCGCACACCCAAATTCAGTTTATCTAGTCTAGTCTAAGTGTGTGCGTGTATGTGTGTGAGTGAGTTTCTTTTTTTCCCTGGACATTTGTGTAACAGCAGGCGGTTTCTCTCGCCTCAGTATCACCCAAATTCACCTCGCTTTCAGTTCTTCTCACCTTGTCTTTGTGCTGGGAGTCCTTTTATAAACATGGTGTTTGCCTAAGTGAAGAAATTGATTGAATACTTACTTATTGAAGACAAGTCATAGAGCTGGCCAATTGGTTTTAATAGTAAAGAAACAAATATCTCAAACTAAAAATGTATACAACATAGACATGTACACCAGGGCTCTTCAATTGGTGGCCCGCGCGCCAAATCCGGCCCCCGAGCTGCTTTGGACTGGCCCCCGGAGTGTGCTTGAAAAGTGCTTGAATAAAAAAAATATATATAATTTTTTTTTTTTTTATATATATATATTTTTTAAACGAACAATTTAGTAGCACTTACTCAGATGACTTTGTAGTTTTGCTTTATTTTAAACCGGGCCGTGGGTCATATGGTACCAGGCCGCCCAGAAAGAATAAACAACTTACATTATTTCCGTTTTTATTCATAATCTGATTCTGAACGGTGTTTTATTTTGAAAAATGACCGGATCCTCTCCGTTATGACTCATGCTTTACGCATGTCAAGACGCTTGTCTCGGTCACGTTTTCGCCGAACACAAACCCAGACGGTATTTGTCGGACCCATTTGTCAACAAACCAGGTGAATCCAGCATGTCTGTGCAAGGAGAAAATCAGCTGCTGGAGATCGCAAATGATGGCGGCCTTAAAAGTATGTTCGAGAAAACAACTCTACCGGTGTTCTGGATTAAAGTCACGGCAGAATACCCTGAGATCGCCACAAGAGCACTAAAAACTCTGTTGCCATTTCCGACATCATATCTGTGCGAAGCGGAGTTTTCTGCTGTGACGGCAACCAAAACGAAATTACGGAGTAGACTGGCAGTGGCGATTCTACATGGAATTGCTCCCCGGGCCATGGTTTTTAATTTGAAGTTCTTAATTATTATTTTTTGTTTCTAAGAGTCTTCTTAATTTGTTGGGTTTCATAGAGTTTTCAGACATAAATAACAGACTGGTCTCTCCTCATGTCCTACCACATTGACTGTGAACCAGGCGTCATCGTACTTTCTTTCAACTTGGTTTTTGAACACCGTCTCTTGTTTGTCCCTGACTGTCACTGGCTGCTTGACGTGAACGAGCTCTGATCTCCTGTGTGTGTCTCTGAGAGAGTTAGCAGGGCGGGGGCGGAGCCCTGGGGCCTGTGTGTGTGCTGTCCGTCCGCGAAAAATATGCGCGACAGGCACAACACTGTTCAGGGGTCCGCTGCAGAGGAGCTGAAGAGCCGCCCGCGGCTTCAGATCCTCGGGTGGCCGGCTACGGCGAAAGAGCGATTTGTTTACTGCTCTGCCGTTAAAGAGATGCAGACGTTAAAACATTGGTTTGGCTATAATATTAGTTTATGCCGCGTTTGGCGCGCCACATAGTTTGAGAACTATGTGGCGCGCCCACATAGTTTGAGGACTATCAGCAAGTGTGTTGCTGATGTGTGGACATCAGCAACACACTTAGGATGTTATTGTCACTATTAGTCCTAGATGGGACCGCCTTGTTGCAGAGAAACAGGCTCAGGGCTTCCACTGATTCAGCGTTGTGTTTAGTTATATTTTTCATGCACTTTATAGTTGTTTTTTATTTGTGATTAAATCATTGTTACTCACTGTTGTGTTGTTGGTGCAATGTTACGAGGACGCTGCTAATAAAGTTGCATAAGAATACACCTCAGTTTAACATTTATTATTATTATATTTAGGAAATACCCCAGTTGTTATGCTAGTCGTATATCATTATATTTTGTCGTATTTATCTGCCACATACGGAGCCCTTCTAGTGACATCGGTTGAATTTTTTTTATGGCAAATGTAGGCAAATTACATGCAAGTTAATAGGCATGTTAGTCAAGCAAGCAATTAAGGTTCATTTTTGTAACAGTATGATTTAATTATGATGTTATTCACCTCATTAATTGTCATGCATTGTCATGTAATTCAATTCAGAGGCTTACTATGCAGTTTTATTTTGTATTTGTTGGTGCACTTGGAAGTTGTTCTTAGTAAATTCTAAACAACTGATACAGTTCACCTGAACTGAGTGATTAATTTTGAAACACATTTCCTTGATAGACTACCATGCACTTTTAAGTTGTTGCAATTCTATTCAGTTCCATGCAATGCACGTTGTTTGGTGGAGATACATTTGATTCTGCCTGTCACTCAAATCGGTTTAATCTTAAGTATTGAGGATAATGACCAGTAAAGTTGTTTTGGTACAGCTATGTACAATGAAGTGCATGTTTTTGTTAGTTAATTGCATTTCTCCAATTGTCTGTTAATATGGCTTGGTTATTGCTCACTTGGTTTGATTTTTGAATCCTTGGGCCTATGCGTCCTCATGGGCATATGTTGTAAAGCTTTTACAAAATAAAATATATTGAATCCTTCGGTATGTTGTTGTAATTTCTTGTTACCGTGATCACTCATATCCTCCGGCCCCTGATTTTGCCTCAGTTTCAAGAACCGGCCCCAGCTCCAAACTAATTGAAGAGCCCTGTTGTACACAGATTGTTGAATTCATAGAAATAAGTCGATTTTACACTGTTGGCCCCTGCTTACTTTTTTTATCAAAAGACTACTTCCACCAATAACTGCTTGTGCAACTGTCTAACAGTACAAACAGTGATACGGTCTAAGAAAAGAATGAAAAGAAGTGCAGGCATAAATATGAAATGGTATGAATATTACGGTTATACAGTGAGGGTGAAATAAATAAATATAATTTAATTTAATTATAATATAATGTCGGGACTAGTTGTACAGTGGTTATTATAAAGATCCAGGGTTATTGCACAGTGCCACACTGGGTTGACACTCTGACTTTATTGGTGTTATAAGTTGGGAGACACGGCTCCTCAGTTCTTCGGATGATAAACATGCTAAATGTCTTTAACCTTGCAGCAAGAAGTAACTGTAAACCATAGACTATACAGAAGATGGACACTGTTTTTCCATATCCTACCAATATCCAGAAATTAATCCAGCCAAATATATTTAGAATATAAATGCTGCCATGTTGTGCATTTGGAGCAGTAGCGATCGGTGGAGGATGAAGCCGTAGTAGCAATTTCACAATCAACGAATCATGAGTCAGTCTCAGTATTCAATGTTTCACCCATACTCCCATCAACTAACGTGGAGGAGACAGGGTTCATGACCTATATACAGTCAGCCACAAGAGGGCAATCGTGAGCCATCCATCATGTTATCCATCGTTTTATACCTTTTCCATTGTGTTAAAGCTGCGTTATAGTTTTGAATAAATAGTCTTCTTATGTCACTCCCATTATAATCTCACAGAGCATTGGTTTATATTTTTAGAAGCTTTTCTTTTAACCATTGCTATAGTTAAAGTAGAGAGCACATTATCAGGTCTGATAAAGTTGATTCCAGCCATTTACTGCCACTCGCAGAGGTCTGGGTTGAAGCAGAATGACCAAAGTAAGCCACACCAACCCGTCTCGATGCAACACATGCGCTCAGTGTTGTTACTTTGTTACGTTTTGAATGAACTTTCCTGCTCGACATACTTTTATACTAGTTTCTGTCAGTGGGAATAATTTAAGCCACGGATGACAATGTCATTCCAAATATCAACCAAGTTGGTTCAGACAAGAATGTTGGTGTAGTGGAGCATCCGGACAGTTGCTCTCTTGAAAAGTTTAATTTAAATATGTTCGACCATCAGTTGTCATCATTTTATTCATGAACTCTTTCTGCTGACAATGGATAACCTTCTTCAGTTTTTAGTACTCTCAAGGGACAGGTATTTACTGAGAGCAAATGCTAGCGATTTTGTTAGCAGGTTTGTTAGCTACATCCATGCTAACCAGCTAATTCTGGAAAACGATGTTTGAAGCAAAAACAACAGTTTTTCAGTTCTTAAAAGCCAACAAGTGTTAATGTGTGAACTTAGATAAAAGTTTTTATTTGTCCAATATTTTAGTTTCTTTCATTAGTGCTTCTTACATACATACGTACATACTCATAGATTGTATCCCTCTAAATATGCCTGATGGTGGAAAAATGCTTATTCCTGCAATGTTAAAGTAAGTGAAAGATTCCTGGATCCGCATCCGTAACAATATTTAATGGGTTGTTTCCTGATCTTACCACCTCCTACCATCAAATTTCATGGTAATCCATTCAGTAATTTTTGCCTAATCCTGATAACTAACAGACAAATAAACATCAAAATGTGTAGCATTTTCTGATGAAGCTATATGGGCTATTTCAATGTTATTCTGGGATTAGGAGCATTCTTTGCACATACAGTTCATTTGATAGTGTAGAGTAGACTGTTATTCCTGTACTGAATCTTGTTTGTGCAGCCTTTGGCATTGTTGGCCATTACAGAAATAACTATTTGAATCCTCAAATGACCGCAGGTAGCCCAGTTTTTTGTTTGTTTATTCTCTCTGTCACAACAGTATTTGTGGGCAGTAGTTTTCCAATGCTTTACCGAAAGGGCCCGGTCATGCCTCCCACGGTGCTCTCCATGTTCTCTATTCTCACTCACCTCCATTTGCTGTAGTGACTTGGGGGTAAACAAATCTTCTCCTGCAGAGTGTGTGCAAATGCTGTTGATGCTCATTATTAGCCTTGCTGTGGGATTAATTGAATGACATGATTCACAGCCAGCCTGGCACATCCTATTCAGATAATGACCAAATGTGAAAGCAGGGAGAAAGATAAATCCGTCTCATCCGATCCTCAATAGTTTTCACTTCTAACCTTCTATTCCTACAAACACAAATATCAGCAGAGCAAACAATCTATAGTCTATTGGTAATAAAGAAAGACAGCATTCATAATGGTCAGTGAGGCATAGTTGTTGGAAATGTTGGGCCCAATTAAAGAATATAATACTGGACACTCCTTCCCCAACCCAACCCACCCCCAGCAAACCTAAACCACCCACCAGCCTGGAAAACCCATTTGATGACCCGTAGTTTAAAGCAATAGTTCAACGTAAAATGAAAATTCCCTCATTATCTACTCACAACTATCTAAAGAAAAAAATAAAGAAAGACAGAAAACAGTGCACTAGAGCAACACTCTTCCCCAAATGAGCTAGATAACCACTCAATAGATTTTAAAAGTGAGTTATGGACTTTATTGTGCGATAGAGATGGGTATTATATCTAAATATAAAAAAAAGTATTTTTTAACACAAATCAACAAATTTGTCATAACATGCTGCCTGAATGATGCATACAAATTAGAAAAGGGTATTTAGGGAGGTAGGGCCTGACAGTTCCCCTTCTGTTCTACTTCTAGCACCCACTGGATAGCAAACAAGAGTGAACCATGCAGTGAACAGAGTGAAATATGAAGCCTGTCCTGTTTTGACAAATATGGAGAGAAAAAGCATACATTTATTTCATGTATAAAGTTGATATATATATATATAATTTTGATTGTATTAACTTACTAATAAAAATAACAAAGCTAGTGTTCTCTGAGGGCCCCTGACTTTGCTGGTCCCTTGGAATTTCCCCTTATTGGAAGCTTCAAACAGTTTCAATACAGATTCTGTTCTGTGGATCCAGAAGAAGCCGGAATAACACTGTTTTTACTTTAGATATAAGAAAATGAATCTGCACGATAATTTAACGGCCTTAAATATGCAATCTAAAAACTGACTCTAAATGATATTGCAGCATTTATTTCTATTTTTGTAACTGTCAATAAAATATATAATATCAATAAAAAAATAGGTTCACGTTGTAGCACTAACGGGCCCGAGCACAGGCGGTTTTTAGTCTGTTGCGGTCGGTGAAGAGTGAGCGATCGATGACAAAGCGCACGTCTCCGTGTTGCGAGCATTTTAAGCTCTGCGGGAAGGATAAACACAGGTCGCGACTCTTGTCTTACATGTCAAGTTTGCACTCGATCGGACCAAATATGTCTGAGATACAGAAGCTTGTGTTTTGATGGCGTGTTATCAAACTTTGACACCAAGCTACGGTCACACCGTGTAACGTTCACGTTAAAAACTCTCCTTTTACCCTCAAACATACACTAAAGTTATCTGTCAACAATAATTGTCAAACATCCATAAGTGTAATTTAGTTTCAAACACATTAAAACTAACTGAACGAAATTCTTAAGCCCTGGGAATGAAGATTTGGTCCTTGGGCAAACCATTGTCTTGCACTGCCAACTAGTGACTTAAATTTGCAATAGTGCAGGTACAGCTCAATCATCTTGATTTTATTATTACATTACATTTCATTTAGCTGACGCTTTTATCCAAAGCGACTTACAATAAGTGCATTCAAACCCAAGGGTACATACCAAGGACGACAAGAATCAAGAAAGTACAATTTCTTCAAATAAAGCAAAACTACAAAGTGCTATAAGTAAGTGCCATTTAAGTGCTACTAAAGTGTTAGTTTCAAAAAGTTGTTAGTGTTTTTTTTTTTTTTTTTTTTTTTATTCAAGGTAAAGTCGGAAGAGGTATGTTTTTAGTTTTCGGCGGAAGATGTGTAGACTTTCTGATGTCCGGATGTCAATGGGGAGCTCAGTCCACCATTTAGAAGCCAGGACGGAAAACAGTGATTTAAACCATGGTCTTACACTGCCCTCTAGTGACTTAATATTGCAATAGTGCAGGTACAGCTCAATTATCTTCATTTAATGATCAAACTTTTGCGCCATGCCACGGCCACACCATGTGAGTAGAAATCGATCTTTTAATAACTTTAGATCTCCATCTTGTTGTGATGACACTCAGCTAAATTTTAAGTCGATCTGATGAAAGCCCTACGACAAGAACTTCAAAGTAAAAGTGTGAAATATGGCAAAAATGGCCACCAATTCCAAAATGGCGGGCTTCCTGTGTGGTTTAGCATATCTGTCCAAGAGACTTATTTCTTCGTTATGACAAGACACATGTCCCTATAGATTTTTGTAGATGTAGACCAATGGAAGTGCCGGGGCTGCCCTTTAGGGGGTGCTAGTCAGTTATTTTGCCACGCACATTCCTAAAAATCATCTGAATATCTTCAAGGGGGGGCTGTTTATACACACATGTACTTTGACGGAGTATGAACCTTGAACACCGAAGTTATAGCGATTCTGTGTGTCATGGCGTGTTGATGAACTTTGATGGCACGCCATTAATAATCTGCATGATGAAAAGTCAAAGTAATCTTGTGGCTACATTATCAATGTCTTGAGATCCATTTGACACAGTTTGACATGGTTTCGCAAAGTGGATGAGGAGAAATACATCCAAGTGTAAGACGTACCAAAAACAAGACATTTCCTGTTGCCACCAGGGGGCGCTGTGATTTTAAGTCAAGATTACTGTGTTGATGTCTTCAGATAGCAACTCTTGTCTTACATGTCTACTTTGGAGTCGATGGGACCAAATATGTCTGAGATATAGAAGCTTGTGTTTTGATGGCGTTTTTTTGCACACTTTGACGCCACGCCACGGTCAGACGATGTGTCAAAAAGTTGTTTCTTTGATAACTTTAGATCTCCATTTTGTCTCCATTAATTTTGCTCTCTCTTTCTACACTCTCATTACCCAGAAGTGTAGGATACACACAAAATAAATGATTAGATAAAGGCAGCAACAGACTTTTACTTTAAATCAAGCTTTCTTTGTTTGTTGTGTATTTGAATCATTCATTAGATGTCAGTGTAGAATACAGAGCGTTGAGACCAAAAAGTCAGAAATATTGTGTCAATAAGCTGCAGATCATTAACATTTTTATCTGTTGCTTGTAATTTTGGGATTTTTAAGTTTTTAGCTCATTCCACTGCATAGCTTTAGATAAGCAGCTAAATCCCCATGATGATGTATTGGCTAAATGTACTAAACACTCATCAGCAGGTTGAAGAATTTTGAATAATGACTGACCGAGCTCCAAATAGAAATGAAGGCTGATATTAACCATGGATGCTGCTTGTCTCTCGGCTCCACTTTGACCCAGAAGGTTAGCCGCCCTGTCTCTAATAGGAGGCATAGCCAGCACCTATTTACAGCTCCCACCGTACTGTAATTACAATCAAACATCCTCTGTTCACATGTCAGCTCCCATTCCCCTTAAGCCTGCCTATTTATCAGAGACACAGAGAGGGTTGTGATTTCACTGTTTACTGCCAAACAGCCTGTTATGCAACAGAGAGCAGAGGAGTCCCAACACTGATGAATAGTCTGTGTGGGATTGTGTATGTGCACATGTTTGTCTCCACCGCTCCACCTAAACTGAGAAAATGTAATCACAGAGCGGTGAACTCTGCTATGAGCTGACATATACGAAAACATTCCTGTCTGTGCTCAGTGGGTGCAACTCTGAGAATCTATTTATGACGCACCTGTGTTTGTCTTTGTGAAAGAGCATAATAAATGTCACTCGTTTTAGTAAATTAATTATCATCTGTTTGTTTTACACACTTTGTTATACGTTCTCTTAATTCTTTCAAAAACAAATGAAAACGGTGTTGCTCCCCTTTTGTGAGAGTGAATTAATCGTCAGTTCAACAAACTGTAGCCCAGCAGCAACTGTGCGATCTGAAAAGGAAAGTATGGGGAAGGTTTCCTATTCAGCACAGAAGAAAATAAGTTAATATTCATGTTGTGGTTGAGCATCTTTTATACTAAATATCTTTACAGAAAAACCCAAACAATAGTTTCAAGTTCCCTTGATGCCTTAAAAATGTGAGTAAACTGAAAGGTTAAAGGTATGCATTAATTGAGTTTATGTTACTTTATGAGCTTTGAAAATGTAAAACTAGAGTTAACTAAACATGAGTTAATCTTAAGTTTACTAAACTTAAAATGTCAAGTGGATATGAATGACTGATTACAGAGACAGATTTTACATTTTCTAATTTTAAGGAGTGAGATCTTTTAACTGTGCAGATGTAGGGATTGAATTGACAAAGAACCATGGTTAGCATTGTTTTTATTGATAATATTTAAGAGACAAAGAGAGTTAATGTCATGAAAGAACTCTTCAAAAGTGTTCCAAACTGGAAAGTCACCTGTCCTGTCCATGAGGACATAAGGAACATACTTTTTACCTTTTATTAATGTTATTTTCTTCTATTTCAAAACATTATGGAAAACTTGTGTTGTATTGTGGTGTAAATGCATTCCTAAATTGACAAATCTTGTCAGATATAGTCAGATGGAAATACACAGATATACATGTACACTTTATATCCTTCTAAAGTTCTTTTGATTAAATTATCTCACTTGTGTCTCCATGTAGGCAATCTATAAGATGGTTTCCTCAGTGATGAAGATGCCTGAGGATGAGTCTACACCTGAGAAGAGGACAGAGAAGATCTTCAGGCAGATGGACACCAACAGGGATGGTAGGCTGACCTCCATCTACTAATTATCTAATTTTAAGTGAGGTAGTTTCACATTGATAATTGTAAAACAACATTTTGAAGACGAGACTATGTTGTATTAAGATCATAAAAATACCCACTGGCGTCACCACTCTGCTTAAAGCCAAAACATTCTGCATCAAGTTAAAACTGACTCTGCTGCTGAAAAAAATCATCAGGTATTAGAGAATTTCTGTAACGTGTGAACTGGATTGACATGCACATATTTTCCTTATATATTGCTATTGTTTATCTATCAGGATGTGGAAAATCCCTTATTCTGGAAGAAATCTTTGAGTGATTGAGTGATTGAGTGATAGAGTGAATTAAGTCATTACAGACATTACAAATATATATACAACAAATTTGAGTCACACAAGAGCGAAGGACAATAAGAGGAGGAGACATAGTGGAGGAGAGTGGAGAGAGAAAAAGAGGAAATGGGAGGAAGCAGAAGTGCAACAGTGAGAAAGACATTGTTGGTCTGGACATGGAAATGTCTTATCTTTCTTTCTGATAAAAACATTAGCAAGGAGCTCGCTCTCGCTCTCTCTCAAAATGCAGGGAGAGGAAGCTCGAGTGTCTCTGTTACAATGGTGGGTGGTCAAGAGAAAGAAGAACATCATCAACACTGCCACCTTTTGGTGAGAAAATCTCAAGTGAGAACAGAGAAGATTCACATTTAAATAAATTTTCAATTATCCAGAAAACGGGTCTTAAGTTGTTAAGGTCTTTCTCCTCCACGGTCCAGAGAATTGCACTGACATGGACATGTACTTCCTCACTGCATGAGGTATCATTGAGGAAGGCCTTCGAAGGACCGTGATAAACATGACCAGTCATTACATTTGGATTGAATTAAATTATTGGCTGGTGTATTCGCCTGTCACCAACAGATCTGCCGGTCTGTGCACATCCTGCCAGTGCTCTCAATGCACATGACCGTAGTCTTCAGCTGGGAAGGTGGAGAGACATTCAACGTTGAAGCAGAGATGAAAGCCAAAATATATAGAGCAAGACATGATAAGGTCGGCTTCTAGCAGTTGTCAGTCAGTGTAGCCTGCAATGTGTAGGCAGCTTTTCCAGGATCCAGCCCTAGCTTTAATGAAGACGTCAAAGGTACCATCATACTGTCAGAATCTTTGTTGAAAAACGTGTAGCTCATGAAGTCCTACATGTTATCAATGCAGACTTTTCTCCTTACTGTCCATCAGTTTTATTGATATATTTAATGACAAAAATAACAAAATGATTATTGCACACTGGTCTTGTCTGTGTTGTAGGTAAACTGTCTTTGGAGGAGTTCATCAAAGGAGCTAAGAGCGACCCCTCTATCGTCCGCCTGTTGCAGTGTGACCCTAGCAGTGCAGGACAGTTCTAAACGTGAGGCACGGACATAACCTGTAGGTTTCACAGTAAGCAACTCACTCTCAAAATTATAGACCATATGTCACTTTCACCTGAACTTAAAATGATATGTAAAAAATTCCACTCAGCAGTTTCAGAGAGGTGATGGTTACTTAAAGTGCACTGGTGTTGTAACAGGACATGCCCACTGGAAAGCTCAAGTTCAGCACTTGTGCCTGAAAACTTGTGCCTCCCAGGCAGTGAAGAGGCTTGCTGGAGGGAAGCTATTCAGAGGTTGCGTGCACTGTGCCGGTTGTGGGATGGGTCATCCACAGTGTCACTGGTTGTGTGACTATTTGTAGCTCATGGTCCGATATGAGAGACTTTATAGGAAGCGGCCTGGTATTTTGAAAATACATCGAAGAGGCTTGAGAAGGTTCTTCTTTGTAAAGCCGCCATGAGTAGGATTTTTGAATAACAGTCTTTGTGAGCACCTCTGGTAAAAAGAAAAAAAAAACTCAGTATTCCCGAAACCCTGAGCTCTGATGAGTGAGAGATTACTTTATCCTGAGTTTCAATAACAAGATGATGAAGATGACGATGATGAAAATTATGATTATTATTTCTACGAGAAGCAGTGAGAGCCCTTGCTCTCCTGGGGGAGAATCCAGTAGGTCTTTTAGAGTTTACTTGGACTTTTTCTTCTTCGAACTACCACATTTTCCCCAGTAATGATAAACTATAGACCGACCTGAGATGTAAAATGTCCATGTTGTAAAGGTATAAATCAATCTTGTGAAATGATTTATTTAAGTATTTTTAGTTCATGTGTTTTTTTTATAGTAGATGATGATTTTGTCCTGTGTGTGTGTATGTTTGTATCTATGCGTGCCTGTGTAGCCTTTTTACACATGATGGAGAACAGGGGTGTCCAAACCACAGCCCGCCATCCATTTTGAATTGCCCGGCATCAATGTCTTAAAATATAATATATATAAAAAAACTTTTGGTAACTAACAATTTAGTAGCACTTAAATGGCACTTACTTATAGCACTTTGTTTTGCTTTATTGTTGAAGAAATTGTACTTTCTTGATTCTTGTTGTTCTGGGTTTGTACCATCGGGGTTGATGCACTTAAGGCCGGCGCATGCTTCTGCGTTTTTAGAGACATGCAAGAAGGGGTACGCTCAAGAGTCCCTTGCATGCCCCTTGCGTGCTTGCGTGCGTTGCCCAATTTTTGTACGACAAAGCTACACGCCCGCAAGGCTGTGATTGGTCCGCTAACTACATCTTTTCCGGAGTCACATTTCCGGTTTAAAAAGTAATAAACAGTCGACGACGACTGCCACACATAAAGATGGCTTCTCTAAGGTCGTCATTGACAAAAAATCTTTACTCCACCTAGTGTTCTGGCGGTGAATTGCTTTGCAACAGATGCAACCCTTGGAGTCCGTCGACACAACTGCGCGGTCTTTATTGTAAGATGCTTTGGATAAAAGCGTCAGCTAAATTAAATGTAATGTAATATAATGGATTATGGCCCACTGTCTTGCCAGCTGTCCCTCAGAATGCCGCCAGGTCCCTCAGAACGCCGCCACGCCCCCCCACCCAGAGCGACAAGGTTGATTGGTTGAATTTTTTTTGTATGTGGCCCTCTGGACAAAAAGTTTAGACACCCCTGATCTAGAAGGAAAGAGACATTTTAAGGAACCAGACACTGATTTCATAATTTAAAGGAACAGTAACAGAACATTATCGGATGCATGTTGTTCCATAAATCCACAGCTTTTTTTTCTTGTAATTAATGGAGATGCTGATTGATGCACTATTATTAACTTTTGGCGGAGCCAGGCTACAGCATTAGTTGACCTTGCAGCCACTGACCTGTTGTCTCAGTGCTGGTATGACTGTTCATTTTCACCTTGTCTCCTCGCAATGCTTCTTTAGGTGACTCGAAATGTCCTTAACTCTCCACCATGGAGCAGACTGATGATGAAGGAAGATGAGCTGATGGTGATGATGATGATGATGCAGAGAGGCCATCAATTTGCACTGAGGACTTCAAAGACAGAAACAGGAGCCACATCCTCAAGTTTTTTCATCTAAAGATCTTTTTTTCTAAAACTTCCAAACTCCAACAAAGAACCTGAAGACTTCCCCACACCCTTATCAGGTTGTCTAAACCCGTTGATTGTATTTGACCAGGAATCCTCAGTTGTCCTTTAGGCATGTCAGAGTGTGAAGAAGGTCTACAGTAGGTTGTATATATACAGTGTAAACTGGAGCATATGTATCAGTGACTTTGCTTTGCTCTCTGTGCCCCTTGAGCTTCCAGCCAGAGTGACACAGAGCCTCCATCACTCAAACATGTATCATAGATGGATTGTGTGCATATGACAACAGAAGAGAGATGATGGTGTTGAACAACAGCACCTAACGTAGGTGAGATGATTGAATCCACAGAGGGGACGATTTGTCCTTCACCCAGAATGAGTACTGCTTTTAGTTTCCTCTTTTTTACCGTGAGAATGTGTATGCTTGTTTGAGTATTTTTGCAAACTTGATAGATTTTGTTTCATATTTTGTTGTGAGACAGTTAGAATTTGACAATTATAGAGCTACAGTCGCACTGTGCTCTATCTTCAGGCAAATAGAAAACTAGTTATTAAAGTATTAGTAAAGAGTAGTGTAGATATAGTGTAGCTACATTTGTAAAGCAAATTTACATAGTCCAGAATGCTTGTTCATAACAAATGTTGTGAAATGATAATTTGAAAAAATCGATCTCTGTATTTAAGCTGTTGCAGGATATCAAGCATGCAAACCATTATTCATTATCTTTATTTTCGATATGTACTATGTGAAGAACAGACACACATTTCTTCACAGTCACGTTCAGGTGCCTGTAAATGCTGCATGTTGAATCAGTGGTTGGAACAGTTGGGTACAGCAGTGCATAGACTCAATAACATATGCATGTGGCTTGTGCGCATGCGTGTGTTTCTAATGTGTGTTTATGGTAATTGGCGACCATTCGTTCACCCAGATCTGTAGTCACTTCTGTATGTTGGTATTGTCATCATTAGTACGACCAGTAGTCAGTGTTGTTGGTGAATGGACTGCCAAAGATGACACATCTGAAGGTTCATAACTTTATGGAAGGAAGCAAAGAGGACAAAGGCCATGCACACCAGACTACACTCTGTTCAGCAGAGATGCTGGTTATTCAGCAAAATTATATGTTTTGTGCTGCAGGGAGCTCAGTAATTATCTGTAAAATTGCCCAATTCTAAGCATATATTATCAACTAAATGGCATCTACACAATTTGTAGTATTACATCAAATTAATGGTAACTTAAGTGCTGGTGTCCCACTTAACAAAACACTTACAACAACTCATTGATTTTAGGTATTCTCACTTCCTCACGCCGTCCTTCTTAGCTCAGCTGCAACTAGAAACATATAAAAAGAGGAGCAAGCTCCCTTACTCCCCCCCTCAGATACTTTTTGGAATTTCAGCCAGGAGCAGGGGACGTACCTGAGCAAAGTTGTTTCAGTTTTTACATTGGTTCCCGATTAGAAAAGCTTTGAATGTTTTATTCAATAACTGCTGTTTTTTGTAAAGAATAAAAAAGATGCAGATAAACACACGGAGATCACAACTACTGCAATGACACTGTCACAATGTGTTGCTTTTACTGTATTTTTATGATTTTCTTCCTTTGTAAGCAGTGTCAGGAAAAGCTTTTCCACTTAAAAACACAAAATAGCATCTTGTGCCAAATAAAAACAAAAATCAGTATTGTATAAATATATACTGTACAAATGTTATCTGTTGAACAAAATGTTTGTAATTGTCACATTTTTTAGGTTTTGTATGGTATTCAGTATTTAGTGACTGCAGTTTTTTGATAAGGATTCTGTTTTTTGTCAACTTTAAAAGGCTAGAATTAAATTTACAAATGATTGTGTGCAACTATTCAAATGATGTTTGTTTAGTTGTGCAATTGTGGTTTTCATTTCCAACATGATAAATAAATCATGGCCAGTGTTATTATTCAGATATCGTACCTACGATTTGTACTGTCATATGTGCTCTCAGTTCCTTTCCACCACAGGTCAAGCTGCAGTGTAGTTACATTTTTTCATATTACTCCTGTTGAAGAGGCTTTTGTGTTAGAGCATCACATCAAAACAGAAGAAAAACGCTATCATTTGATAACATGGATGTATATGAATTGTATTAAATTGTATATTATATACAGTCAAAGTTTATACAGTACGATACATTATATAGCATCAATAATAAACATTATTTATATAGCACTTTTTGAAACAGAGTTTACAGAGTGCTTTTACAACAAAGCAAAAAAACTTAAAACAAACTTGAAAACGTAAAAGCAGTAAACTGACCTTAAAAATAAGTGAAAAAGAAAAAGAAATGATAAAATCACTATCACATTAAAGCAAGTCTATAAAAGTGGGTTTAAGAAGTGATTTAAAAGAAGTCACTGAATCTGCGAGCCTTATCTCCTCAGGTAGGCCGTTCCAAAGCCGAGGGGCCCTGATGGGACAACCTCAACTTTGGAACAGCGAGCAGGGCTCCACCTGAGGATCTAAGGCTGCGCGCAGACACATAAGGGGTCAGTAATTCTTTAAATAAAAGTTTGGAATTAGATTAATTGAACAAGTTAAAAAAAGAAGGATGCTTTTGCGTCTTTAACTTTCACATGGCGGGTTATCATTGCAGATTTATAAAATGTCGTAGGATACATGTAAACCAGTTTTTCTTAATTTTCTTTCCTTTCTCCTACAGTCTCTTTTTAATACCTGGATGGCTTCATTTAACCCAGGGTGGGGGCAATCTTGGATTACACATGGCAGCAACCTAATTTCACAGCTCTTTGCTACAGCCATGCTAGCAGCTTTTTCGAAGCTGCAAATGAGTGTAAGCATTAGCTGAATGCTAATTTTAATCAATCAGTTGTATATGTATAGCCCAGTGTTTCCCAAACTTTTTACAGTCTTGTACACCTTCAGACATTCAATCTCCAGCTACGTACCTCCCCGTTTTTTTTTCATGTTTTTAACTGTAAAATTTTAACATTTTCTCCCTGCGTACCCCCTGAACCCCAGTTTGGTGAACCGAGGTTATAGCCTATAGTTAAATGCAAAAGATGCCACGTGTAATGGAGAACATCAGAAATATAAAAGTATTTACAGCATTGATTAGAATAAACACTTTTTTGCATAATGGAAGGTCAATGAATTGATGGATTATTGTCAGTAATGGTCGAGTATCTGAGGAGGAAATATTGTATATCAAGCAGTCTTGTTTAATCATAGTCCATGGTCAGTAGACACCACGATCAGGATCCATTATCAAGATCGGATGCCTCGACAGTCTATAATTATGATCCACTGCCGCCATCAGGATCAGCCATCAGGATCCACCATCAGCTGCCACCTTGATCATGGTTCACCAACACTATCAGATACCAACACGATACAGGATCTTTCATTATTATCATGATCAACCAACAGGATACAGGATCCGCAATTATGATCCCGATCTCTGATTCGCGATCCACCATCATAATCCATGTGAGCTTGCTAACATTAGGAAAACATACCACAAATTCATTCGATTGCTATGAACACATCATTTTGCAAGAACAAATTAATGGGAATATCTTAAGCTTTTTAGGTATTTGTCTAAAATCAAAAATTCTGGATTAGATTCTGACCTGAGAATAGCACAAGGCAAAAATAAAATCTTAACAAACTTCTATTCTTATGACAGTTTTTCACTGTGGAACAAAAATGACAACATCTGTAAATGAAAAAGGAACTGGAGTTTGGAAGGTCGGGAAAATCAAAGCTTTCACATTAAGAAAGGTTTAATTAATATATCTGTCATACTAATTGTGGCATTAGAGGTTATGTCATGGGATCACCAAATTGGTAGGAGCATAAACAAAAATCATACAAATATATAATCCATTCAAAAGTTGTTGAGATGTCTGGACCAACGTGGTGGATTGGCCAACGCTGCTGCATTTTGGCTTATCATCAGCCCTGATCAAGCCAAACCCTCCTTTACATTGTCGTATATTCGTTAGAGTAAAACATGTGGATATATGCTTAAAAACACAAAGACATTCTCAGAGAGTCCACCAGATGTTTGTCTTATTTACTTTACCCTTTGGGGGATGACCTTTGACCTAGGGAACCATCTCTTAACAGTTAACAGATGGGCTCAGAAGGAAGGTTCTTGACCAGTGTGCCTTCATGTTCGGACACAAAGATGTGCCCTTATCTAGTCAGAAATCCCATGTGGGATGCGTTATATCTGAAGTCATGGGTGGAACCAAACTCCCTATATATGTGTCCTTTCATCCCCTGCAAGTCAGACTTTCACTATTGGCTGTGTCTCCAGGTATCTAGATGCCCTTCCCGACCTGTAATTTCTTGTAATAAACCTTGTTACACTGAAACTACTGGGTCCTCGGAATCCTTCCTTCATCATCAACAACTTCTACAACATCATTGACCTCTCGGCTGCATCAAATATACGATATAACTTGACGTCACGAACTGAGACGATTTGAGGCCTGCTGCATCTCCAGATGACTTCAACCAGGGTGAGCATTTCTCCCTAGGCTGTTCAGTGGCTGCTGCTAGGTCGCACCGTTAAAAGAACCTGTTTTTAAGGAAATGTCTTGTTGTGTTGGGGTTTGAAGGGAATCTCCGTGCTAAATTGGATTTTATTTGCGAAGTGGCCATCGCAATTAAAGGGGGGAGTAATATAGAACAGATATAAGTGTGAAAAAAGGAAGAAAAGTACTTAAGGTACAGGACATAGTTTAGAATAGCTTAATTGTAATGATAAGGTGGTTAAATGACATTGTGCAAGATTATAAAAGACGGTACCTCAACTTTTTAACGGTAAGACATGTGTGTATAACTCACTGCGTTTCAATTGGCTAAGGCATAGCCAGAAATTGAGTTAAAGAGAAAAATTGGGATAAACCTGGATCCAGGGAATTTGAATTAATAAATAAGTGTAAAGTGATAAGAGAAAGAGTAATAAGAGAAAAATAAGAGTAAGGAAATGATCATAGGAAGAGCCGCAAATTTGGATAGTGGAAGCCCTCAGTGAAGGAGCATTAGTATGGGCCGTAAAAACCTCACCACAGGTCAGTTTAATAACTGGAGATTGTAAAATAAAAATCCAATTGACTGTTCCCACTCTGCAGGTCCGGTTCTACGGGGGTGCATAAGCATGCATTGCACCCCCAAAAAAATTGTTTGCACCCTCAATTGAAAAAAAATAAAGATTTTTTTTTTTTATAAATATGATAAAAATAATAAAATACTTGCTCACAAAACAAATTGTAATGAAACTTGTGACTATTTCCATTAAATACCGTTGAGATATGAGCATCCGACATCACTCTGACTGTTCAACAAACTGACAAAATCACTCCGCATTTATGTATGGTGTTTTGTTTATATGTTGCTTGGCAACAGTCCGCTCAGTGGGAATTTATTTTTGTTGCCGGAAGCAATTTCATTCGTTTATATGATTAAATAAACAAACAAATCACAATCTATTGTCAATTATTATTATTAACAGTACATTTTACTAGTATATATTTTGCTTTATACTGTTGTATAAAGCAATATCACACTCGAGGGCGCAATGTTGTCGCTCTATATGATTGGCCGCCGGCCGGCATCGTGTGTCATGCCGGCGTCGTTTGCAAAATGCACGCACCCATAGTATATCTATAGCGCGCACGGTAGTGACGTTGAACTTCTTCGGCAGCAACAGTTATATATCCGTTGGATATCCATTTAGGAATGGATATCCGAAAATGGTTAAAAAAGAACACAGCAGAAGACATTAACCGGAGAAGGGAGGAGGATGGAGACAATGTGGGTCACGCGGCAGCCGGAACAGTTGACGTTACTTTGGCTTCTGTCAACGTCAGCTCTATAACCGTTGTGGAGGCTAGCACTAGCAACGCCAGCTCAATCCTGCCCGACTCGCTGCCTTTGCCTGCGCCGCCCTCACTCCCGGACAAGCAGCCTTCGGCTTCGACACTGCCACCCGTTGGCGGCCCGCAAGTGCCAGGGGATCTCGGATCAACACAGCCTACCCAGGTATTTCTTAAAACATATCCGACTCGCCTGTACAGTGGGGTAAAGCGGTCCTTTTGCAGCTCGTGGTTTGCTGCTAGAGAATGGCTAGAGTATTCGTGTGAGAAAGATTCAATTTTCTGCTATGCCTGCAGAAACTTTGGGTCAAATAAAAACAGCACCGATGCTTTCACCATGGCTGGCTACAACAACTGGCGCCATGGTAGAAAGGCCTGTGTGTAAAAAAGCGAAGTCTGAACTGAAGCTGGGTAGCTGGTTTGTATAGTACTGGTGCACCCCCTGTAATCTCAGATGCACCCCAAGGCATTCTGTTCTGGAACCGGGCCTTCCACTCTGACATTTGTTGACGAACAGTGTCTGATGCAGCCTCTCATTGGATGATTTACATCTCATAAAGGTAGCACAAATTTTAATGGAAATAGAGAAATAGCGGCATAAAGCATGCTAGGGGTGTGAATGAGAGCCTTGGCTAAGAGAAAATGTGTGCGTCTGTGTACAGGGGGCTTTGGAGATGTTTTTGTAGGTGGTCTGTGTATGTGTGTGAAGAATGGGATCATTACAGTGTTTGAGCTGTGTGAGAAAGAAGAAAAGAAAAGTTTGTAGTAAGTTTGAATAAGAAAAGAAAAGTTTGTAGTAAGTTTGAATATGCAGTGTTTTTGGATGTGTGTGTTGTTTCCTGGATGGGATTGAATCAATATACCTGAGATAAATATATGAGAGGACTGATAAAATATGAGCCTTGTAATATCACAATGAGCCTCTATTTAAGGGAACTTGAAACTATGAGCTGTTCTTATAAAACAGACGTAATGAAATAATGAATCTTCTTAGGAGGACTTAATTAATATAACCACACCTTTGATTCCTTCCAACTGATGCACATTTTTTCCATGTGCTGGTGTGTGTGTGATGACTGTGGACATCGCTGTGTTTCAGCTTTGTAAGAAATGCAGCAGGTGCTGGTGTTTGTGTGATCTAAAGTTAATAACAAAAGGTTTTATGATTGATTAAATATATATATACGTTATGGTTACAAACGGGAAATTTGATAACTTATAAGGACAGATATTTTGTTCTCTGTATTAGAGAAAGCAAATAGCCCCTTTCAGGGAACTATTGCATTAGTCTGTCTTCCCTTGTCTTCACAGCCCCCATCTTTCTAGTGTGTGTGTGTGTGTGTGTGTCTGTGTGTCTCTCGTGCATGAACATGACTCTGCGTGTAGAAACGTGAGGGGGATTTTCATTGTAATAACAGCCTTCTGTGAGACACAGGGAAAGAGTCACAACGTGGTTTAAAACCAATTCTTTAATGGGGTTTTTAGACAAAGCTAAAAAGGACAATTTGTTTCTTTGTTTGTTTGTGGGAAAGCGAAATTGTGCAGACAATATTAGGAAATAAAGTTGTTTGTTTGATTCAGCTAGATTTGATACATCTGTAGTTCTAAACAAAATCTTTCACTGTTTGAACTTTCTTGTTTCATTTGGTTCATAAATTCGACAATACTTAGTTAAGGGTGACCTTTGGGAACAAATTGGGTTTAATTTGACATTTTGGGCTTTAAATGCTGGATAATGATAATTTTGATAGAAGGAGAGATAGTCAGAATTTGTTTTAAGGTGATGACGTGAGGAGATTGTTTGCATTGACTAGAGAATGCAAATATGCTTTTATTAAGAGTATTAACATCTCCACTATGGGCTGATATAAAATAAGAATAACATATCTGTTTTTCCTCACTGGGTGTGACAAATGTGCAATGCACAGACGGAGAACCATTAATAAATTATTTGTTTACGAAAGGACTGTTGAGTTTTTGAATACAGCCGTGAATAAATAATTAACTATTGAGAACTTTAAAGATATTATTAGACCGAAATAAGCTAAATCATATGATGCATGGTATGAGATTATGATGGGTGTTTAAAGGAAAAAAAAAGTCTGTTGACCTAAATGCTGACAAATAAAGGGTGCAAATGTGTGCAAATCATACTGAATCGCTTGTGTTGTTGTTAAAAGGATGTAAAGATACTAAATCATTGTCTTTTTCTTTCCCTTACGATGGGTGAGAATTGAGGTGGAGAGCCGAAAAGACAGCTGGCCGTTACAGGTCACGGCCTGAGGCTTGCTGACCACTGCGTGTGCTGCTTCTATCTCCACTTTGATCAAGGCGGGTAGAGTCTATACACAAACTCTTTAACAAAAACCTGCATCTTACATATTTGTATTTGTTCTCATTTATAGTTATTATTGCTGATAACCATTTCAACCTGCTTTCATTTATAAGCTATTATAGGAGATTGATAGAGCACATTCATCTGCTTACAAGCACATGAAAAGCTACATGCTTTAGTCAGTCAAATATGAGGATTGACAACGCACTGACCAGTTAATACATTTAATTAAGTAATGGAATAGGATTATTTGGTTTAAACTCTGCTGAGAGTTGCAAATGTGAGTTTCACTGTTTGTGTTTGGTTTATTCTGATCTGAGCTATGTTGGTGATACACTATTGTTACTTTTTGATGATCTGAGATAAAATAGGTGATTGTTGTTGCAATTAAGAGCACATTTGGTGACAGTCAGTCACTTGTGGGAGCGCAGGATCTTTTTGTCAAACATTATAAGCAGATTTTGAGTTGTAATGTTACATTGATGAACTTTTTGATTCCTTTGGAGTTGGGAAGTCAACTTTATTTCTATTGGCTGCAGTAAATTAGTGGTTTTACTACATGATTTATGAATTGATTAATTTGTTGAGCTGTTGAGTGCTTGATTGATTTGTTGATTAATCAATTCCTAAAAGGGGGGAGGAGTAATCTAAAAAGCTTTAAGTAGCTTTAAATCTTAGCAATTACTTTTTAAATTTACAAAAAGGGAGCAAAAGGTAGCTGCTACTATGGGGAAAAAGGAGAATAAAAGTCCAAAAGTAATTACTCCTGTTGATGTAGTACAGAAGAATAATCCTTTAGTTAAAGGCATTGCAAAAATATCGGAAAAATGGCATGAACGCTGGGCTAATATTGAACGACCATGGCCGGTAGAGGGAACTATGAACCCAGATGTAATCAGAATAATGCGAGTACTTGTATCCACATACAAGGCAGCGCAAAAGATTGGCAAAAAGGGACGCAGAGAAAAGAAACAAGTGGAGCTTGGCATTCTCCAGTTGTTTGAAATTGAGGGACAGAAACTGATCAAAGCTGCAAACGATAAGAAAGATAGGGACATAGAAAATACCAGACAAACAGAAAGACAAATAACACTGAAGAACCAGGTAGAGGAGTTGCAGAAAGAAGGCTATCAACTATTATGCATGAAAAATGCTTTGCGCTCAAGAAAACAGTTGACACTCAATAAAATACTTCCTGTGGTCGTCCGAGGGCAGAATTTGGAGTATAGGCCTTGGCAGACTACAGATATGTCAAACATAATTGAGAAGTTACCGATTCTTCAAGATGGAGCACATTCTTGGATTTCAAAGTTGGAAGAGATTATGGTGGGAGAACAACTTGCCATGGGAGATATTAAGAGACTCTTGGCTAATCTCCTTGGAGTTCATGCTATGGGAGATATTCTACAGAAAGCAGGACTTAATCAATATGTGGGAACTGCTGTGAATGATTCTGAGCTGTTTTGTGCAAATAGAGGTCGAGTGTGTAGAGCGCTGAAAGAGACGTTTCTGACAAATGTACATCC
Organism: Platichthys flesus; assembly: GCF_949316205.1. Classification (NCBI taxonomy): domain Eukaryota; kingdom Metazoa; phylum Chordata; class Actinopteri; order Pleuronectiformes; family Pleuronectidae; genus Platichthys; species Platichthys flesus. The sequence goes on from NC_084955.1 coordinate 998,745, forward strand.
TGACAACATTCTTATTGAACCGCTGGGACAGGAAGAAAACCCGAGAGCCTATGTTTCAAGAGCTCATCAAGTGTGGAGAAATGTCACAGGAAATGACCCTGATTTGAATCAAATGGAACAGTCAATTTTGAGAGCCAAAATACAGAAGGGGTTGCCCCTGCCAGTGAGGAGCAAACTGGCAGAGGTGGTTGGTCTGGGAAGCATGGAAAAAGGTGTTTATACAGATCATATAGCCCATCAAGTGGTGCTGTACAGGAAAAAGGAACATGACCAGAAGGAACATGACCAGAAGGAACATGACAAGGATGTTCTTAGAAAACTCAATCAAATACAACTGGTGGATAATAAGAAAATTAATAAGCAAGCTCTGGTTACACAGAATCAGGCTCCACTAGAACAATCACTACTACAATCACAGCTGAACCAGGTTCAGCTCCAATTGTTCCAGCCATCATCAGTGGTTCCAGTCATCTCCTACCAAGAGTCAGCATTTGATCAAGCACAGAACTGGAGAGGAAGGTTCGATCCAAATTTTGAACAGCATTCAGAAGAATGTTATGATTGTGGACAGTTTGCCTGTGAGTGTAACAGCTGGAGAGAATATGGAGGAGGAGAATACTGAAGAAAGTAGTTCACAAGAAAGGGGGCTACATGACCCAGCCGGAAAATGCTGGACGGTCTGCAAATGCTTGGTTGCAAGAGAAATTAGGACCAATAGGAGCAGTTCCTTTCATATTAGTGATGTGTTTCCAGGGGGGAAATGGAAAATGGGACTTATAATTTCACATTTACTTATAGAATGTTAATCTGTATTTTATGTTTTAATTTGTATCTGTTTTGTTGTGCAAAGATACTGGTTTTCTTTTCTTTCATTCTAGAACATATTGTGGGAAGATCACTGAGAGGGTGATTGATGTTCAGGGACTCAGACACTTCAAAGATGGAAAATACGGATTGACTGAAGGACTCTGGACAAAGATAAAAATATCCAGATTCAACATGTCATCAATACTACAACTGAGAGTCAATACTGCTGAGAAACGTGCAGTGTTCTTTATTTTTATGTTTTCTCCGTAGATGTAGAAGTGATATTAAAAGTGAACTATATTTACTTTGTGTGTTAATTACTTAGAAAATGATGTTTTTGGTATTGTGCAAATATACTGGGACCTCAGATGTTTTATTTTTCGTGATCTTTAAGGATAGTGGTGTTAGGCAGGGAAAGGTCCATTGAAAGCTCCAATGGGGCAGCCAGGCTGACTTTGGACATTATTTTGTTTTTATTTGCTGAGAGTTCATATGTATTTGCTTAAAGTCTTTTTCTTATGTAATTTGCTAAATTTCTAATTTCAGTAGCATGGAGTATGACGTATGGCCGCCTGGGCAGAGGGGTTGTGAGAGAATTTCCCTGTCTAGTTTGTTTGATGGATATTATAGAAAAGATAGCTGCCTGACAGGTTTTTCACTCTTACTCTTAAAAACTCCATAGCTGTTGCAATGTTGTTAAAATTATGCTGTAGACGGTTTGTTATTTTTGTAATGATCATGTACCTGTATGTTTTATTCTTTTTATTGTTTCGAGACTTTGTTTAGTCTCGAAGGGGGGTTAATGTCGTATATTCGTTAGAGTAAAACATGTGGATATATGCTTAAAAACACAAAGACATTCTCAGAGAGCCCACCAGATGTTTGTCTTATTTACTTTACCCTATGGGGGATGACCTTTGACCTAGGGAACCATCTCTTAACAGTTAATAGATGGGCTCAGAAGGAAGGTTCTTGACCAGTGTGCCTTCATGTTCGGACACAAAGATGTGCCCTTATCTAGTCAGAAATCCCATGTGGGATGCGTTATATCTGAAGTCATGGGTGGAACCAAACTCCCTATATATGTGTCCTTTCATCCCCTGCAAGTCAGACTTTCACTATTGGCTGTGTGTCTCTGGGTATCTAGATGCCCGTCCCGACCTGTAATTTCTTGTAATAAACCTTGTTACACTGAAACTACTGGGTCCTCGGAATCCTTCCTTCATCATCAACTTCTACAACATCATTGACCTCGCATCAAATATACGATAACATTCAGACCCATTTTTCTCAGATGAAAACTTTGCTAAGATCACTGTGCTCTGTCAGACTGATACTATGATTTTGTTCCTCTAATACAAGAAGGCACAGGAAACAGTCTGTTCTACCACTTACTTTCTATGAGCTGCAGGCTCCAGTAAGTAAACTGAAGGTAAATGTGAACATCAGGATGGGTCACACAAACACAAATGTGGATGTATTTATTCTGAACGCATCAGGTCATGAACTTTTTCATGTTGTAGGAGTTTGTGTTTTGGGACAGACTGTCACTTTACCAAATACACATTTCCAGGATTGTCTGTAGTTGCTGTGCACTTCTCAGATAATTTGGAAGATGACAAGACAAAGACTGGCTTTTAGGAATGCCAAACATGGTGCCAATTGTGAGGGAAAAGTACAAAATTTTGTTTTTCAGCATTTCAGAACTAAATTTGTCTGTGTACAGCTCGATGCACACACAGCACCAGTTCCATTTAAACCACTAACCCCTAACATTTATGGGGCCTGGGCACGAAAACCTTATTTTTACTAATGGGAATAGATTATAAATATATATATATATATATATATATATTTATAATTATTTAAATATAATTGGATACCAATATAACTGCAATATTATGTGTTTTTACTGGATTATAACTGATATATTTTCATGCCTCAAGGCCAGCGACAGCCAATGTCTTGAAGCATCTTGGAGGTCAAGGTCACTGTAACAAATGCATCTGCTCAAAAACACTTTAAGAAAGTCCTAAAAACTCAAACTCAAAGTAAAAAACGCCTTTTTGAATAAAAAGGTTTTTAGACCAGTCTTAAAAGAGTCCAGGGTCTGTGTTGCCCTCAGGTGGTCAGGGAGACCGTTCCATAGGCGGGCGCTGCTGAGCAAAAGGCCCGGTCGCCCATGGTGCAGAGCTTGGTGTTGGGAACCCGAAGGAGCGAGCTACTTGTAGATCTGAGGGTGCGGGTGGAGGTTTGGGGAGTGATGAGTTCTTGTAGGTAGGGAGGGGCATGTCCATTTATGCATTTATGGGTGAGGAGTAGGACTTTGTAGTCAATCCGGGTTGAGACAGGGAGCCAGTGGAGTGAGTGTAGAATTGGTGTTATGTGCTTATATTTACGGATGTTACGGTTTGAGGGAGGAGATGGACCCAGGATGCAAAGGTTATAACAAAAAGGGGATTTAATATACAAAAACGTTTTTAACAAGACAAAAACAAAACAAGAACACTAACAAAAGTAACACTGGCGCCAAGGCACACTGAGAACAAGGAATGAGGAAGCAGAAGGAGCTGGTCGAAACCGCAGGAACAAACAAACCATCTCTCTCGACGTGTGGAGAAAACAACGAGTACAACCCGACACCAGACAAAGGGAAACAGAGGCTTAAATACAGAGCAGGAAGGCCGGGGCAATTACACCAGGTGAAACACATGAGGATTGGAGAGCACAATCAAAGACAGGAAGTGAGACACCGAGAAGCTGAAACAAGACAGTGAGAGCAAGGCTACAAAATAAAACAGGAAATAGAAAACACACAGACTGAAATTAACAAACTAGAATGACAGGACACCACGGTACCCCCCCCTCAAGGACCGGATTCCAGACGGTCCATAACCGAGACGGGTGGGAGGAGGGGGGAACCGGAGGAGGGAATCCGGGAGGTGCCCAGGGTCTCAGGCCAACGGCTCCGTGGCTGAGCACAGAAGCTCGGGAGGACGGCGCCGTGGCCGATCAACGGCCGAGTTTGTAGGCACGGGAGGGCAGCACCGTGGCCGCTCAGGGAGAGAGTTATGAAGCACGGGAGGGCGGCGCCGTGGCCGCTCAGGGACAGAGTTCTGAAGCTCGGGAGGGCAGCGCCGTGGCCGCTCAATGACAGAGTTCTGAGGCTCGGAAGGGCGGTCAGGAGCCCAACACGGGAGCTCCTCGAGCAGGTGGCCCGAAGACCAGTCAGGGGCAGAGGGCAAGAGCTCCGACCTCAGCCCCGGGCGTGGGGCAGGAACTGGAGCTGGCACCGTGAGGACCTCAGACACCGGAACCAGAGTGGCGTCTGTCGGGACCCTCCGGCGCGGGACAGGGACAGGAGCAGCGAGGACCTCCAACGCCTGAAGAGGAGAGACGCCAGCCGGAAGCCTCCGGCGCTGGGCAGGGACCGGAGCAGGTGCAGCGGAGACCTCTGACGCCGAAACACAGGAGACGTCAGGTTGGAACCGCCGGCGCGGAGCAGGGACCGGGAACGCCGACGCTGTGAGAACCTCTGACGTCAGAAGAGAAGAGACGTCAGAGGAGAGCCTCCGGAGCGTAGCAGGGGCTGGAGTAGACGCCGCTGTGAGGACCCCTGACATCGGAGAAAGAGAGACATCAGACGGGAACCTTCGCCGCGGAGCAGGGACTGGAGCTGGGTGCGGAGCTGGCACCGGAGCAGGGACTGTTGCTGGGTGCGGAGCTGGCACCGCGAGGATCTCCGACGCCGAAACACAGAGGACGTCAGCCGAGAGCCTCCGGCGCGGAGCCGGGACCGGAGCCGGATGCGGAGCTGGCACCGCGAGGATCTCCGACGCCGAAACACAGAGGACGTCAGCCGAGAGCCTCCGGCGCAGAGCAGGCACAGGAGCTGAGTGCGGAGCTGGCACCGCGAGGATCTCCGACGCCGAAAAACAGAGGACGTCAGCCGAGAACCTCCGGCGCGGAGCAGGCACTGGAGCAGGGACCGGAGCTGGGTGCAGAGCTGGCACCGCGAGGATCTCCGACGCCGAAACACAGAGGACGTCAGCCGAGAGCCTCCGGCGCGGAGCAGGCACAGGAGCTGAGTGCGGAGCTGGCACCGCGAGGATCTCCGACGCCGAAAAACAGAGGACGTCAGCCGAGAACCTCCGGCGCGGAGCAGGCACTGGAGCTGGGTGCGGAGCTGGCACCGCGAGGATCTCCGATGCCGAAACACAGAGGACGTCAGCCGAGAGCCTCCGGCGCGGAGCAGGCACGGGAGCAGGGACTGGAGCCGATGCTGGAGCAGACGCCGCTGTGAGGACCAGTGACGTCGAAGAACGAGAGACATCAGCTGGGAGCCTCCGGCATGGAGCTGGGACCGGAGCAGGTGCTGGAGCAGACGCCGCTGTGAGGACCACCGACGTCGGAGAACGCGAGACATCAGCTGAGAGCCTCCGCCGTGGAGCTGGGACCGGAGCCGGTGCTGCAGCAGACACCGCTGTGAGGACCACTGACGTCGGTGAACGAGAGACATCAGCTGGGAGCCTCCGGCACGGAGCAGGGACTGGAGCCGGTGCTGCAGCAGACGCCGCTGTGAGGACCACTGACGTCGGTGAGCGAGAGACATCAGCTGGGAACCTCCGACGTGGAGCTGGGACCCGAGCAGGTGCTGGAGCAGGCGCCGCTGTGAGGACCACTGAAGTCGGAGAACGAGTGACATCAGCTGCGAGCCTTCGGCGCGGAGCAGGGGACTGCGACCCAGTCGGGACTGGAGGTGGCTGGTCCCTGTGGGCATGCTGCTTGAGGGATTGGCTTCTGCTGTGGGTCCCCCCTCTCTCACGTCCGCAACCCGCCAGAGGAAACCCCTTGAGGTTGCGGGGTCCCCAAAAAACCCCGTCGCTTCCAGCGTAAAGGACTACGGCTGGGGCTGGAGGGTGGTGCCTGCGAGCTGGCTTTAAAGATGCAGGGGCACTGATCCGACCTCTGCCACCAACCGCAGACCTCTGCTGCAGGCTGCGGGGTCCACCAAAAGCCAGGCGAGTTCCATAAAACGGGTTAGCGGATGGGACAGCATGGCTGCGCAGCTTCCTCAATCTCTCCTGCACCTCCGGGAGGTATGGCACGGTGTGGCTCACCCACGGCCGATCCTTCAGCCAGGCCTCCACCACCAAGATCTCCCTCAGGGTCTCCGCAGGGTCTGGGGATCCTTCCTCCAGCTCGTACACCAGAAACTCAAAATAATAAACTTTTTCAAAAAATAAATTAACCTCTGCTGGGTCCATGGTTTGGTCGGGTTGTTCTGTTACGGTTTGAGGGAGGAGATGGACCCAGGATGCAAAGGTTATAACAAAAAGGGGATTTAATATACAAAAACGTTTTTAACAAGACAAAAACAAAACAAGAACACTAACAAAAGTAACACTGGCGCCAAGGCACACTGAGAACAAGGAATGAGGAAGCAGAAGGAGCTGGTCGAAACCGCAGGAACAAACAAACCATCTCTCTCGACGTGTGGAGAAAACAACGAGTACAACCCGACACCAGACAAAGGGAAACAGAGGCTTAAATACAGAGCAGGAAGGCCGGGGCAATTACACCAGGTGAAACACATGAGGATTGGAGAGCACAATCAAAGACAGGAAGTGAGACACCGAGAAGCTGAAACAAGACAGTGAGAGCAAGGCTACAAAATAAAACAGGAAATAGAAAACACACAGACTGAAATTAACAAACTAGAATGACAGGACACCACAACGGACTCTCATCAGGATCCTGGCAGCGCTGTTTTGGATGTATTGCAGTTTTTTGATGTTCTTGCCAGTGATCCCAGTGAAAAGTGAATTGCAGTAGTCCAGTCTAGAGGAGATGAATGCGTGGACGTGCGTCTCTGCATCTGACAGGGTTAAAGTGGGGCGGAGTTTGGAGATGTTTTTGAGATGGTAAAAGGAGGTTTTGCACAGGTGTTTTATATGGTCATTAAAGGTCAGGTGAGGATCAAACCTAACTCCCAGATTAGTGACTGTGGAGGAGAGGGGTATGACCTGACCGTCGAAGGTGAGCTGATTTATGGAGGATGACTGAACCTGGTGTGGAGTGCCAACAAGAAGGGCTTCAGTTTTGCTACTGTTTAACTGGAGAAAGTTGCTGCTCATCCATGTCTTTATCTCCCCAAGACAGGCGGTGAGACATGAAATGGCTACAGAGGGGTTAGGGGCAGTTTTGATGTAAAGCTGTGTGTCGTCAGCATAACAGTGGAAGGACATCCTATGTTTGCTGATGACACGACCGAGGGGAAGCATGTAAATAATGAAGAGGATGGGGCCGAGGACCGACCCTTGCGGAACACCACAGGAGACAGGGAGCAGTCTGGACTTGCATCTTCCCAGTGAGACATATTCAGTTCTGCCAGAGAGGTAGGACTGAAACCACTTGAGTGCAGAGTCTGATAGTCCAACAGCGTTGTAGAGGCGCTGTAGGAGGAGAGTGTGATCCACTGTGTCAAATGCAGCAGTCAGGTCCAGGAGGATGAGGAGTGAGGGTGATCCTGCATCGGCTGTCATCAGCAGGTAATTTGTAACCCTGAGCAAAGCCGTTTCAGTGCTGTGGGCTGAACGAAATCCTGACTGAAACTTTTCAAACAAGTTGTTATGATTGAGGTGGTCCTGAAGTTGAGAAGCGACCACCTTCTCTAACACCTTGGACAGGAAGGCAAGGTTGGAAATAGGCCTGTAATTTGCTAGAACCTCCGGGTCCAGGGTGGGTTTCTTGAGAAGGGGACGGATGACAGCAACCTTGAGAGTAGGTGGGACACAGCCAGACTGAAGGGAAAGGTTAACAACCTTGGTAGAGGCATAGAACCTCGGTGCAGTATTTCTAGTTTATCTATAAAAGCCATTCAATGCCACTTAAAAAGCCTTGATAGATGGCGTCGTATTAGATAACATTAGCTGCAAAATGGAACTTAGATGCTGAATCTTTTTAATAAAACTGCAAATAATAGTTAGAAAATAGAGAAAAAGTTGACATATAAAACTATTTATTGGTTCATATAAAATACAAGACAGTGCATGACGCATGTGGAGGATGGAAAAACTGTGGGTGGATCAGATGGAAACAGGGACAGAGCCATTAAGACTGAAGCTCTGATGTCTCACAGTCGTCTTGGACAAGGTTGTGTATAGCTACAAGATCTCATAAACATGTGTGCACCCTCTTCGGTGAGAGAAAAAGCAATGAACATAACACACAGTGGGATTTAAACAATTTTACAGCATCCTACAACCTCGTTCCCTTATGATACCTGATGTAATTTAAGGACTGTGAGAGATCAGCATGTAATCACAACCTGGGAAAACCCTCTTTTCACTGGCAGCAAATGGAAAGAAAACTAATCAACATATATAAGAATAAAAAAAGGATTATTAGAAAGACGGACAACCAATAAAGATTATATTTCACTTTCAGGACAAGTTGAGAAATAATTATGAACATATAAAACAATAAGCTGTTACCTTAAACAGCTGACTTTCAGCAAATAATAAACCTGCTTGGGTCAAGTCATTAAAAAGCTCCCTGTTGTTAATTTAAAAACAACTGTCCTCTTCCTGTGAAACTACAGCAAATTGGCTGGATGGATGATTTATGGTGATCTCATCTCAGTCACAGACCGACAAGAAGTGTCAGGAAGTGTAGATAGTGAACACGTGTAAAGGAAAGATCAAAAGATTCTTCCCACCTAAAAACAGATCCATGAGTTTTTAATAGTCAACCTGTCTTTTTACTGCAGGTTGTCGACACGCACTCCAGCAGGTGAAGAGTGCAGAAACGTTTGTTACCATGATGACAGCGCTGTCATCTAACACTTTTATCACTATTCACAATTATTACACATGGCATGGCTTCACCGAACACTGATACCCTCTTTCTGACTGATGAGTACAGAGCTGTGACAAGCAACCGTCAGATCTCAGACAGAGTCACCCGCAAAGAGTCTGCTGAGCTTTCGATGGCCAGGGTAAAGGTGTCCTCGTTGGAATAATGTTGGATGATGTTGTCATCCATGTTCACTAGGACCCTGAGGAAGACAGCACACACATTAACATATCTTGGTTGATTCTTAGAGTCAGTCATATTGATAAGGTGACTCCAGGGTTGATGCTGTCAGATATTCTAATTATCTATTAAAATCAAGAATATCGGCTGTGGCTAAGGAGGTAGAGCATGTCATCCAATACCCCCCCATTATACAGGAGAAACTGAACCATAGTATGACTCAAACTGGCCCTGATGGCTGTGCAAGCAGTGTGTTAGTGATAGAGAAAGTGTTGAACATGGATGCACTGTAGAAATGTGTGTGTGAATGGCAAACTGTAATGTAAAGTGATTTGAGTGGTCACCATAACTAGAAAAGTGCTGTATAAATAAAGACCAACTGGATGGATCGACACCAAAATTTCCACATTCATGGTTCTTAGATGATGTACCGGAGACATTTTGGGGATCCTTTGAATATTTTCTTGCGCCCCCTCTAGTTAGTGGCTTAAAATGAAATGTCTCAACAATGATTGATATTTATACCAGTTACCAGGGCATTACACACATGAAATTCCAAACCAAGGACCATGTCTCTGTGACATCGATCACATCCCATGCAGCAAGTTTTGGTTTAACGTTGCGAAGTTATTATGACATACATAAATACATAATAACCTAGTTGGGCTGCGCCTACCTACACTTGGATTGCTTTGCAGACAGGCATTTGTCTTACATTGGCTTGTTGTCAATTTGATCATTATATTTGCTAACGTTTTTTAATTAAGTACCTGGAAATTGAATTTGTTTTGTGTTTGAATGGATCAAATGAATTACTTTAATTACATTGCCCCTGTGACTTCATCATGGTATTGCTACAAGAAATGTGAAAGTCCTCATCGTTCAAACATTATATCGTCTGAGAGGATAACGAAGAGGATGAACAAGACTACTACTTAGCATCAGCGTGTGAGCATTCATAGTGACCATGTTAGCAGGCTGAGTTAGCACTGCAGACTGTTCGTGGTGTTTCTGGGCAGTTTTACTCACCCTTTCTTGCTTTTTTGGTAAACTTTGGCCCTCTTGTCAACAGGCAGTGCATATTTCTCTGAAATCTGTGAAGTAACAAAGTTGAACTATTTAATAAAATATATTAGTTTTCCAAAAATAAGATAATCCTACAATAAACACAATAGATCTAATGTTTACAACATTCTATGCTGCAGTTAAAACCTCATGACAGTACAACTTTTAATACTCACTGCCTCAATCAGTGCATTGAGGGTTGGGGTGTGCAGCATTAAGGCATCAAACACTTCATCACACTCCTTCCTCACATACAGGAGGACTAATAGGGTATAGGGTAAACAAGACAAAAAAATATTTTAGTAGGAGTTATATTTTTTACTAAAATGCATCAAAAACTTTGAGAACGCAAAAGACAAACCTTTCCTTCCATGGTCTACTCTGCACTTCTTAGGGGGACAGACGGCCTCCTCAGCAACACAGGAAATCCTCTTCACCACAACACTCCTGAGATGTGTACATAAACATACACATACCATTTAAAGTCACACTATTTCACGTTTGTTGAGCAGCATCATTAAGTGGATATAAATCTGGCTGATGGTGATAGTAATGGTGGATCCTGTATCGTGTTGGCATGTGATAGTGATGGTGGACCAAGATCAAGGTGGCAGCAGATGGTGGATCCTGTATCGTGTTGGCATGTGATAGTGATGGTGGACCAAGATCAAGGTGGCAGCGGATGGTGGATCCTGATGGCGGTAGGGGATCATGATGTTGTCTATAGTGGCATCTGATCGTGATGGTTGATCCTGATCGTGGTGGATACAATATTTCTCCTCAGATACTCGACCATTACTGACAATAATCCATCAATTTTCAATGCTGCAAATACCCTTATCTTTCTGATGTTCTCCTCTACACTTTACATCTATTACACTTCTGTCCGTCCTGGTAGAGGGATGTACATGTGGCATTTTTACCCTGTTAAAAGGGTTTTTCTTAGTCGTTTTTCCTTACTCTTGTTGAGGGTTAACGGCAGAGTATTTGTGAGTATGAGCTATACAAATCAAATTTGATTGATTTATTCGATCGATAAAGATGGACGACATGACAACTCCCCAAAAGTGATGCTAAATAATCTTGATGGCCCTACAGCTACCTTCTTCTGATAACTGTCTGAAGAGCCATAGGTGCTTGTGTGTGACAGTGTTGTAAAGTGTGATTCACTTCTCACAAGTTACATGGTGTAAGAACAGGTGTTTTGCGGACAGTGGAAAGGAGAGATGGCCTTTTCGCCCCATTACAAGTCAACGTGTATCTGTATTATTCTGAACCTGTTATTTTAAAGGTAAATTAGCTGATCTCCTCCTCTGTTCATCAGATGTGAAATAGAGAAAAGTAATTGTCCCCTATCACAATTTTTTAAACCATGCAAAGCATACAGAGACTGCGGAGAAGGATCATAAAAATAAAACATTGTTATACAGGTTTCTCATGGGTCAGTGAAGTGCAACACAGGAACATTTAGAGAAAACCAGTGTAAATAACAGCACTGATGATACTCACCCATCTCTGTCAACCTCCTCTGTGTTAAAAGCAAATACCTGCAAATAGCGGAAAACCCATTATGAATCACACTGCACCAGAACATTTCCTGTGGTGTGTGTGTATGTGTGTGAGAGAAAGAGACACATAAAGGGTTACCTCACCTGCCCTGCTCTTTGCAGGTTTCCAAAGTGGAGGTCAGGAATGAAGAGGACAGGCTGGGCCTCCAGGTCGGTCATAGCTTTGAATAGTGTGCAGTCAGTCCTCTTAATGTTAGAGGTTGGCCCCGAGCTGCCATTTTTCCCTAAAGCCCAGAGAGTGTGAATTCAGCAACTGTTGCCGGGCAACAAGTCCAAGTAAAGGCACCATCAGGTTTGATTTCACTGACTGTCCTCTCTACTCCATTCAATTTCATGATTTCCCAGAAAGGGCTTTACAACCTCATTTAGTCAAAATTCAAATCAAGCTGGGTGACTAATCATCAATAAACATAATGAAATTTTTTTTTTACCTTTCACCCTCTTTCTCAGATGTTTCTTCTCCTCATCACGAAGCTTCCTCTCAGCACCCTGCAAAACAACAGCGGCTTACAATTACATAAAGTGCAGACTGCTTACAAAGAGTTAAAGTAAAGAATTGAACCATTCTCTAATCATTGACCAGACCAGGCAGTGGACTGTGCCGGCAGCCTTCCACACCTTGTCACAGAAAACCTTGATCTCGGAGAAGGCCCTGTGGATGGGTCTGCTGCTGCAGCTGTTGTAGCTGTAGGTGTCGATCTGGATGATCAGAGGCATCCCCTTCACGCCCTTCTGCGAGGAGAAGTCTGTGCTCAGACAGTTCACAGAGACAAAGACCTGAGAAACAAATATAAGACAGAGGGCTTCATTTCTGGAGGGCCTTTGATTACAAGCAGTGGAAGAGATGTGTATCACACAGTGATCATGTATTGGTGTTGGGAATCAATGCACCTCTCATATCTGCATAATTGGATGGATTGCACTGTTGGCACACAATTGGCCTATTGGATAATTGCATGAATGCATGAGTGGACACATGCTCCTAGTAAATTGCACAGTAAGTTAATATATAGCTTATAGCAATGAACGCATATCACATACAATCTTTGTAAAGGCCATATTCACAAATCACAATTTGCCTCATAGGGTTTAACAATCTGTATAAGGTGGGATTTCCTCTGCCCTTAACACTCAACTAGAGTATGGAAAACTACCAAAAACAAAAATCCTTTTAACATGGAGGAGAATAACAGAAACCGCTGAGTGGGTCACAAGTGAGGGATCCCTGTCTATGGATGGACAGAAGGGCAATAGATGTTGCGTTTAACAGAGCACATCAACAAGGTAAGAATATATAAAACACTCATGAGAAACGACAGTGTTTAACATAAATTGAGAAGCATATACATTTTTAAATAGTTTAAATAAACAAATAAACAATGGAACATGAACATACATGAGATCATCTGTCTGGGTACATCTGACAACTTTTTTTTTTTTTAAATACATTCATTTACAAAGGTTTCTCAAAGTTACCCATGATGGTAGGATACAAAATATTATTGCATTACACTTCTGTCTATATTATCTGAAACCTTAAATTACATTACAAGTTCATCACAAGTAAAGAATAAAAAAGTGATGTCATTGTCTGAATGAGATGTATTGTGGGAGCTCTGATCTTCTCCCAATAGCAGTTGGTGTATTACAGTTGATATTGAAAAGGTATCACTCTTTTTTCTAACAACTAAAACCAATTATTCACCTCATATCAGCTGATGTACAATTTTAAAACCCGTTGTTGTGAAACTTGACCTGACTCATAAAATGTGCAGTGACAAGTTAAAGGGTCATAGACTCTTGAGTCACAACAGCAGCAGCCCCAGAATTAACTCTAAGCTGAGAGAACTCCACCAATTCTCAACACATTACTTCTGGAAAATGTTTTACATGCCGACATACAAGCTTGAAATTTGGAAATATGGAAATATGGACTGAGAGGAAAGTGTAACTGTGTTACTGAACCAACTGAAATGCCAGTGGTTTAATATTCTTCCTGACCTAATGAAGCAGAGTGGAGCTGCTGAGAAATTGAATTTCAAAATCACAAACAAGTATTTAACCACTTCACACTGTAAAGTTTACACATTGAAGCAGATGTGTTCTGTTTTTCAGGGAAAAACAACCCTTGAAATAACATGACAAAGCCCAAAGAACACGGTTTAAATATATTTGAAACATGATAGACATGTATTAAAAATACTTCAACCATGTCAACACCAATTATTAATGTATCAAGATCATTTTAATGAATGAACCTTGAAACCTTTCACGAGCACATATGGTTATTCTCACATTTTAAATTACATAATGGATACAAAAGAGTGATGACAATGTTTTTTTTTTATTTTAAGTTCATGTAAACCTAAATTAATCCTCCAGTTAAACAGGATCAACCGCCTGAGCAACAGGTCGGTGAAGACAGATAACGGTAGAGATTCCTCGCCTTGGCACAATAGCGATTTTCCCACTACGCAAGCACCGACATCATCATGTTGGAACCTGCAGTGAAGAGGGCTGATCGCTGGGAAGGCCTAGAGCACAATCAAGCCTCAAACACACCTCCTCAAATCCACACCTCCACAGACCCAAGCCATTTAAAAATCTCAGCAAGTGGTAAAAGCATTGCTACAAGTCAGTGTGTGGGTATGTGTGTGTGTGTGTGTGTAACTGTGTGTGTGTGTGTGTTCATGTTCATGAGGGCAGAGGGAGGTGACTGTTTTATGTTCTCCGCTCAACCAGGCACAAACAAAAAAACAAAAACAGAGAGGTCCTGCAGGAAGTGGCTCATCTCCTCCATCAATACATCTCACACTAATTTACAGTGAGGGTGATGACTGTTGCCTGGCAACAGCAAAGCCATGCCAAAACAAATGATTGGGATAAAAAATGAATATGTCAACCAATTGGATTCTGATTTAATAATAATGGAAATCAAAATGTCTCTGTGGCACAGAGAGAGAAGGGAAGTGACAGTGCAGACATGTGAGCCTGCACACCTCCTCACAATAACAAACATGTTAACATTGAGCCCTAGTTCTGTGTTAGTCTGTATGGCTAAGAGAGGCCTGATAGAGATCATCTTGACTATCAGTGGTAAATACTGTGATAAAGACTCTAATTTGGTACACTTACAGACCAAATCATAAGTTTATATGTTTACATCCAAACCTTAGAGTGTGAGTATGCGGTCACTTGTTAACAAGAAAGAGGCTAATGAGAATGAGAATGTTTTACAGATATTGGTACACACATCTTGCAGGTATTCTAGTACTGGTAAAAAGTAATGGAAAGTCACTAATATTCATACTATGGGGGAATTGAAGGGCTGTACTAAATTGTTTAGTAGTGCAGAAACTAAATACAAAACCTTAATATCAAAGATGATAACCATATAGAGGGTCAGTTGAAAAAATGAAATTGAATTTCTAATTGGAAGTGCTAGATGTGTTTTTTGGATTTGACCCCATGTTAGAGTCAATACTGACCAGTCTCTCTGTCTGACACTGCCACCAGCATGCTTCACCACAGGGAGGCTATAAGCCAGGTGATGAACAGTACGTGGTGTTCACCAGACATATTTATTTTCCATACATTCTCCGAGTTCTTTAACTCCCGCATACAATGTGTGACTGAAGAGGTGTGGCTTTGGTGCTCATCCATTCAGCATGTTCTTCCATCTCTGCTCTGATAAATTGGGTCGAAAAACGATTGGGTCCTTCTTGTCCTCACTTAGGCTGGATGATCAACTCAAGGAAGAGTTCTGGTGTTTCCAAACTTCTTCAATTTACTAATTATTATGATAATTGTTCTTTTGAGAACGCTCAGAGCCTTAGAAATGATTTATACTTCATAGCTTGCCATTATTTTAATCGCAAATTTCGACAGAGATATCCTTGGACTTCATTGCTTGGGATGCACCTCGCCATAATTTGGAGCGCCACAGCAAATAAGCAAGAGATAGATAAATCATATATTTCAGTTTTTTTTGTATACATTTAACTTAGTCATTATGGGTTATCCAGTGAAGATTAAAACATGTTTTTTTAATAACAGTACAATCTCACAATTCTTCTTTTGCTTGTTATTTACCTTGGCTTCGTCACTGACGTCCCATGTGAAAGAGACAGCATTGTAGGCAATTTCCTCCACATTCCCAATTGTACTGAAACTCTCCATGTAGTCAGCTGCATGAGAAGTGAAGATTAGAGGAAACACTTTTGGGTTCAGGGAAGTTTGGTGTCAAACCTTATGACATGGCAGGACACAAGCAATGATAAAAACAATATATAAGGACATTATTCAAAATCCCACTTAACTAAAAGTATTCAAATATTGAAGCAACTATACTTCAATTGTCAAAAATAATCATTTTGATTCTGCTGAGAATATATATGATTGTAATACTGCTTTATCAATGCAGTTTTACTGAATGTGAAGGTTTTCCATAATATAGTACTACATACAAATATAGTAGTACACACATTCATCTATATTAATACAGGCTACTTTGGATACAGTTGACTAGTTTAGTCCAAATTACTTTCCAAGAGAGGAATCTGAAACGTGCTTTTTTAAGTATCACAGGGTCAAGCTTACAAATGATATGTGAGGAAACTATGGCTCTAAAATGTATGTTGTGGTGCAGTATTTCCTTCCAAAATGTACTGGGATGGAGGTGTAAAGTAGTATAAATTTGAAATACTGATTTCAGATAATAATCTGGCATTTTCTCCCAGAATAACTATGCCAACAAATTGACATTCTAACGCTAGATACAGATTCCCATAATGCCTTTGCCATTTCCTCTCAACCTCTGTTCATGTTGAAATTAACTTGCCACAGACAAAGTCACCAATGTGAAATCTGTGGTTCATTCCTTAGAGTATGAAACCACAGGTTGAGGCCTGTCTCTTGCTGAGAGGACATGGCCTTCCTCCAGGCCCCAGCCTACTACTCCAGTTAAAAGCTATGCAAATGCAGACCTACTGACTCCCTTGACACTGAGCTAGGAGGATTGAGTAGTGACAGTTATTCAAATTATGTAGGGTTACACTTCAGGATATGCAGCCTTCCTGTGGAGTTTCCACCTGCATAGTCTATTTTCACACCTGGTTCTGTGCAGTTTAGGTGTCAAAATATCTATATCTGAGTAATCTATATCTGGGCACATATTTGTCCTCGCCTCTCCAAGTACAAATGTTATACCGAAACAAGTCCCTCTCACCAAAAACACAATTTTGCAGGGGCATTGTGGCTGCACCCTGAGCTTATCACCACCAAAGACAGAGATTTGTCTGAAGAAACTAAAAAATATTTGTTTTCCTTTAACAAAATGATATGTCTGCAGCCAGACCATTCTCCAGCAAAGACACAGTGCTGTACAGATCGGTCTGTGGGAGACTATCCTGTCAGCACGACAGCAATCATCTTACCAATGTCCAGGACCCTCTGTTTGGCAGTGTGCTGACGGGAATGCCAGTATTTCCAATTCTTCAGCTGATCGTCTCTGCACTTGTCTTCCCCAAAGACAACCATGATAACACTCTGCGGTGCAGGATAAAGGATCATTAGGCCAAAAATCTAAAAGAAATATAACATTTCTAAGCAGGACATGGTTTCACGCTAACCATAAAGAAGCTAACAGAAATATACCTCTACACTGTCTCCCCTCCCTCACCTGTACAATACTGTCCCACTGTTGCTCAGAGCCTCCCATGGTGCATTGCTCACTACTGCATGGGCTCCCATCAGGCCCCTGTGAGGGTGAAGGTCGACTCACCCGCACTTTGCCTCTGTGCTGGCGTTGGGTTGAACTGAAGGCGATCTCAGACAGGGTCAGAGCATAGAACTGTCCCCGATTCAGGTAAGCCATGGGTCCCTCTCCCTGCCGCAGCGACATGCTGGCCTCGAGACTGTACTGGAAACTGTCACTGTAAGAACACAAGCATGTGTGGAACCATATGACAACCCATCATTAAGATGCACATCTGGAACATCTCCACAGATAAAATAATAAATAAAATAATTGACAAGAATGCAATTAAAATTGGGAATAAACGTTATCACCTTTAATAAGAAATAAAAAGTACACAAATACATTTTTTAAGATTTAGCCCAAGTACGGTTCTATATTTATCTAATTATCAAACAATTAATACGTCTTAAAACACAGATCTGACATTTTATCACCAGTGGACAGGATAATGTCAGGTTAACCATATATGTATATATTCATATCAGAATAATTTATCAATGACTACACAATCAAGCTGGTAGAACTGTTTTTTGACAAAGCCTGGAACAGCTCATTAACATAAGTAGAAATATTGCACTGCGGTTGGATACGTTACCCAAACAGTGCAGTTACCAGCTACATTTAAAAAAAAAGTCCAGATTCAAATAAAGGTCACTGTGACCTTTACCTTTGACATCTAATTAGTTAATGTTTAAATTCAAGTCACAACTGATCAATATGGAAACTTCCTCAAGGCGGTCTTGAGATATCACATTCAAGAGGCCAAAAACGTGTTTGGTGAGGCCAACATGACCTTTGCCTACCAAAATCTACTCAGTTAATCCAAAATTTGAGAAATTCCTGAGATATCACTTTCAAAAGGCAAAACACATGTACCAGTGACAGTGATCTTTAACTACGAATATCTAATCAAATCATCAATGAGTTCAAATAAATTTAGCCAGATGAAATAAAATGAAATTCCCTATAGGCCATGCTGATATCGCACATTCACAGGAACGTGACGTAGTCGTGACCTTGACCTTTCGACCCCCAAGCACCCAAATCCATCCCAAGTGAATGTTTGCACCAAAATGAAAGGAGATTACCTCGAGAGTGGTGCAGTATATGTACGTACGGATAGACAATCCCAAAACATAATGTGTCCGGGTCAGTGGCTGTGTCCAGTGTGGAGGCCTGAAAAAACTGCTAAAAATCTACATGGACAGTTGTGATTGTATGTACGAGTATGCTTTCATGATGGCTGTGTTGAACAGGAGGAAGAGGTTACATTTCATATACGTCATTTCAGCAAAGACCAAATTATGTTTTTTTACCCAGTATGAGTTTACAGATTTGTCTGATGACAATGTTTGGGTGTGTGTCAGTGCAAGAGAGAAATAGAGTGAGCAGATTCATGAGGGAGTCGGATAATTAATGCTTTGTGACAGCTACTATGAAAAGATTTCACCCATTTCAAAAAAATTGAAATCATTATGTCACTGTCAGTGTAGATACTGATAATGTATGGGCACTGAGATAGTAAAAATATGTTTGATTCATGTCCATGTTCTATCCATGTCCATTATTAGTCCCCAAAGGACTTTTTATTCTTATTCAATGTTTTAAAGCAAAGGACAAGATGGTGAATATCCCATTGACATTTAAAGGTCTTCCATATTAGTTTGATGATAAGTTGCAGACAACGAGCAGATGAAACTGTAGTGGGTCAGAGGATACCTGCTGACTGGCCTGTCCATATGTGGCCAAAAAGGCTATTTGTATTCACACAGTAAAAAAAATGTGGACACATGTGTCCTAGACCACGTTCGAATGGCATCTGAGTGATCGGATCTCAGGACTTATTTGGGGGATTTGAGACCTGAACTTATCACTTGTGATTGGAACATGCAGGTCAAATGTTGACAACAAGTCTGACAGGGGTCTTTGAATGAGTGTGCGAAATACACAGTGGTGTTCTGGGGGAGTCCCCCCCCCCCCAGCCAGTGCTCCTGTGTTATGCATAGAGGAAGGCAGAGGAAGCCGTATTTATCGCATTGTATTATTTTCACGGAACTTGACAAAAATAGTGATTATAGTGGATTACCTTCTTATCTTTTAATATTTACGTATCAGAGTGTTCTGTGAGCCTACAGACAAAATGTTAATAATTTGGACTTCCAGTTTCTTCATGTTGAAATTTAACTTACCCAGATCCACTACAGTGGAATTCATCAGGTCCTGAGGGACTTCTCTGGTACATCTGTAAGAGAAGAAGATATACACTACGTTTCATGAGGAAAACAGTAAACGACGACACATCAAGCAAAAAGTACAAATAATGTAAAGCAAGACATAATATCACCTCCACTCACCTCTCCTTCCACAGCTTCCTCATATGTGCTATCTGGAGTGCTTCTCTGTTCATCTTTCAAGTATCCAGACGAGGAAAAATCATAGCAGCTCTGTTTGTAAACCATCTCTCTCTGCTCTCCGGTCTCTGCTGGATAGGAACCTCCACAGGAGGACTCTCCCATAGGCTTCTGTCCCTCTGTCTTGACAAGAGCAAAATATACCCCACCTTCACTTTTACCATCTCCTCCTGTAATGCCTCCTGTAAGCCCAGTAGAGTCGTACTTGGAGCCCTGGTGTTCTATAGTGGTGCTGTTGTTTAGAGAGAGGTTGACAGGCATGCATCTAAGAGCCTGAAGACGCTGATCTAGTATTTCCAAGTTACCACAGTTATTGGGCCCAAGAGCAGAGGGGTCTGCAGGTTTTACACAACTGGCTGCAAGTCTCCTCTCCCTAGGAACCTGACAAGGTTATAGCAGATACAAAAAAATAGGATCATAAACAAATCATTATGCACTATGTGCATTATGCTGTTATTTTATGTAACGTAACTTTTTTCTCACCTTGTAGTAGTCATAGAGCAGTCCCAGAGCAGCTGTGCTGTCCTCGTCTCCGTTGATGCTCATCATTGCCTTAGTGGCAGCAGACAGAGGGTTCTCCAGGTAGCCCCTCCATACCTCATCATCACCGCTAAACACCCTGCCCGAGGTCGTTGACGCTTCGTTTGGTACTACCAGCACCAGCCGTTTACTGAGAGGACAGCAGAACAAAGGGAAGAGACAATAAGACATGTTGTCACTACTCATTCCCCGAAGCCTCTTCTGCCAAGCCATGCAGTCTGCCCCAGGCTGTTTCTCACCAAACCTCCATCTAATTGTCTGCTGCATGTGAAGTGTGTTTATATAAGGTCACTGAATAACAACTGCTTGCATTAATCACATTTAAATAACAGAAAAATGAAAGTGAGTCACAATAAATAAATAAGATCAATAAGTAAATAAGTCATTTATAAGTTATTCGTCGGCACAGATAAGACAAGCTCTCAGTCCCAGAAAGGCACTGTTTTTAATATGCAGAGTGAAGTCAAAGCTTAGTACCTGTAGCATCACCATTATATTAATCAAGTAAACTCTGTTTTTATGATGCATTTAGGGCATTTTATCTCTCACGGAGCAACTGTTGAGTGTTTGTGTCTTACCTGTCCATGTCCATGCTGCCTCCCCACGCTCCACTGTTGTCTGAGACTCACTGGAGAAACTGGACTTTCTAGTTGGAGCAGGTGAGTTCGTGTGGGACACTCAGGAAACAGGGCCCAAAGGAGGCGGGTCGTATTTAACGTCTCGGTTCAAACAGCCAATGAAATCATTCAGTGAAATCATTACGCAACTAAATATAGTCGAGTACCATGGATGAATGTGTTGTCAAAAAAGTTGTTAAATTAAAGAGAAGGGAACACCGGAACCTGAAAAAGCGGCGCGAACAACAAAATAAAAGTGTCCTTGCTGATTGGTTTAATGTTTCTACACAGATGGCATTGACAGGAGGAGGCGTGACCTGACAGGGTTTTTCTTGTTTATTGACGTAAACACACTTACGAACACATACGGCATCCTCCTGAAAACATATCATTGTCATTTTGTGAAAATTACTCATTTCTTATACGAAAGAAAAAGTTAAAACAAAACATTATAAGGGAGATGATAATCATTTATTGTGTGTATTGTACTTTATCAAGTATTTCCCCCAAATTCTGAGGGGATATAGATACATTTTAAGTTTATGGTTATTATTGAAAAAAATTCAGATAGATGTTGTAAATTAATACAAATTAGGCAAATATTAGAGGTGTTCTGAAGCACTCAGATATACAATGTTCATAAACAAAACCATAACTTTGAGTACTGGTATTAATCTGATGAAACTTTAAAAATCAGCAGATAAAACGAGGGAAATGTTGAAAAGAAAATGCTACAATTTAGTTTCTGTCTTTACCAACTGAGTTTATATAACATGTCAAGGAAGCAGGAAAGTATAGAAAGAATACATCTATAATCAGGTTTTACAAGAACAGCAATGTAACTTACTTTGACTGAAAGTGGTGCATTTATCAGAGACAAAGTGACGTTTACTGATATGAATAGCTACATTCCATTCATCTCATTTGATGATGAGACTGTGTCTATGATTAGTTTTTATATCACAGGCTAAATCTCATTTCTTTATCATATTTGTTAGGTCAAAAGTAACTGTTCTTAGCCAGCGTTTCTGCATCGTTGTCTCCACACTGACACCTTGTGGTAGATATTTCATTTCATTTTGCACCATGCAGGTTGCAAAAATATAGGCTCAATATTTTAATAAATGGACTACACACACGGCAGGCTTTCTTGAATGTTTAAAGGACACGACTGTGACTGCTTTGTGTTTTGGAAAGATGTTTTTTCTGAGGCTTGTTTGGTCAATGGCCTCGAGGCTTCTCGATGGAAGTGAGGCTCATTTTTGTTTTGGTATCAATTCCAAATCAAATCAAAGTTTGATTGCTAGTATTGTTTGTACTTTGAACAAAAAACAGTGATGGATGAATGAGTTGATGCAAATTCTCATTATTTCAATAAAATAAGTAATGCATGTTTTAACATTAGTTATAAACATAGTCAGTCTTAATAAAGGAATCATCAAATTTAACATGGCCTTGTACTTGATGAGAGGTGTGTATGTGTCCACTTTCTTGATATCTGACCTGATGATGCTCTGCACATACCAACATCTAAAATGTTCATGTAGAAGAGGAGTCACCACGCTGCTGGAGTTCAATGAGCAGCAAAAAACCTACAGCACACTCTTTTATCTTTTTAACATCAACATGATAGAATTTGTTGTGTATATATGTGATCTGAAGAAACTTATACTCTTATAACATACTATACTCACACAACATTCACTTTATTAGTTATCTGAAAGCTAAATTATGATTTAAAAAAATCATAGTTTGATCCACTGGTATATTTAAGGGACAGCTGTCATTTTCCTATTAAACCATAGCCATCAGCACATTTTAAGCATGTTTACATCTAATGATAAAATCATAAGAATAATGTAATAATAAAACAAAATATTGAAATGAAACATCTCGCTACGTTAAGAAATGCCTAAAGGTTGGACAATTAATTATAGTTATAATGAAAGATTTAAAACCTCGTTTCCTATAATGCCCAGCTCTGTTTACCTCTTACGTCATCTTTAAGCGACACAATAACCGCCATCAACATAAAAAAAAAAACACGAAACTGTAGTTTGAAGAAAATTGTCAGTACAATGTCCCCTGAAGTTGTGGGTTGATGTAGAACTCTGAATCATATTATATGATGTAATCGGTACGCTTTTAATCGATAACCGCTGCGGCTTCTCTCGTCATCATTTATCGGCAAATACTGCTCTTTCAAATTTACCGCTGTTTACTCCGCGAGAACAGAGATTCGCCGGATAGCCCACCGCTCTTGGCTGTCGCGGAAACACAAAGCAAGGTGCCAATTGTTCTGCTTTCCAAAAGTTTGCACTGGGTAGCTACAAAGCGTTGTAAAATGGAGGTGACGGACATAGGAAACAAAGAAGAGGGGAACGTGTGGCATCGGAAACCAACAGCAGGAAAGAGGTGGGTTTGAAATGTCTGAACGACACAAGATGGGTCTCTTGTTTTATCTGATGCCGAGGGGGGAACAGCCATATCTATGGGAACAGCTCTGTCTGGACCGTGTTGGGAATTCATATGATCACTGTGTGGAGAGTTTGTTCACTCACACTTGTTGCACTGCTTGTGCATTCATGGGGACATTGTAATACGGATATAAAAAGGTAAAATAGACTACTATGCTATAATGTCATATAGTCAAGTCCGATTTATGTATACAACACATTAAAAACTACAGGTCTTCAGTTACGCAGTCCAATCTAAATAGTGGAGTGTAGATAGAATCCTGATTAAATCAGATCCCATCTGTTGTATGGTCTAATATCAAATTACCCTTTTCTGTGTCTCAAAATTGCATGGGTACGTATTCAGATAGTTATTGTTTTGCTGTAACCATTCTGTAACTGTCAAGTTATACTGGTATTGGTTAATCAATAGCAAGAGAACATTTTATAGTAAAAAATGATAACTGATAATTGGAGGAATTGTCTTGGCCATATTTAATTACAAAATGCTGATGAGTTGCACTCAAAGTAAGTTTATTCATGAGACAAGCTGCTTAAGCGTTTCTGCTTCTTTTTTTCAGGTTAAATTATAACTACAAAGAGCAAACAATTAATTGAAAAGCACTGAGTTCAATTTTCAGTGATGTCTGAATCTCACTTTCTGTTTTTAGCATGTGCTGTTTGTCTTCCTCAGTGTTTTAGTGACAGTTGCTCGCACAACTCAGAGGGGCAAGACTGTGCGTTTCCTCCATGTGACCTTTGACTCCAAAGGAGATTCCTTTCTGGCTGGAGATCACCACGGAAACATCTATGTCTTTGACATCAGCAGAAACAGGTGATTGACAATCATGCTAATGCCACCAAAAAAAACTTTCATTTCATCTATATGAACATGACAATGATTCATATCACCAGTGTTGTGCAAGTTCACACCTCTCATGAACTAGTTCAAAGTTCAGTTCACACAAGTAAATATGAATAGTTCACGTTCATAGTTCACCATTTAAATTCTGAACTAGTTCATAGTTCAGTTCATTTCATAGTTTAAGGTGGAAAGTGAGCCATTTTTGTAAGAGACCAGAGCTGTTGTGTTGCAGGTATGGCCTGCCCCTTTAAGGAAAGTTTGTAGTGTGTGACGTAGTGCACCTGGGTATTGTGGAAAGAGACGTTAAATGTGGGTTTATAACGAGAAGTGGCGGACCACCTGGAGGTGATGCGAGTGTTGCTCCTGCTGTATATCAGAGAAATAAAATGGCTGCATTCCAAGTAAAGAAACATCTCCTCCTCCTTATTCACGGAGCGGTCCGGATGGCTGGTTACCGGCCAGACAGCGAGCAAAGATAACCAGTTAGCCGAACTCCAGACTAAGGACTCCGAGACACTGGCCAGAGAAGAAAACACTTGGAATACGTTGCTTGTTTGGTCTGCATGTGTGTGTGCGATGAATCATGGGTAACGTAGTGCGAAGTCGCGTTACTTGGTTCAGGTTAGGCTCCATCGTGGACATTTCACGGGCACTGAGCAACGACATGGTGCAAGCATTCGATTTAGACAGCGTCTCTCCTCAGGAGAAGGAAAACATTCCGTAACGTTTTAGCTAGACCTCAGATAATATTATAACGAACTGGTATTTTGGTTTATGTTCTGTTTGACTGCTATGTGTTTGTTATGACTTATGTTCAGCTAACTACAACATGTCAATAAGTATTGGGATTTCCAGAGGGTCAGTGAACCAATCGGGGTGGGGCAAGTGACAGTTCTAGACCATTGGCTGGAGAGTTACCTGGCATGACAGGCTCTCATTGGCTGATGACTTGGCATGTCAAGGGTGAATGAGGAAGGGGAGTGAAGAATACAGTGGTGGAGGATAGGAGTGTCGGAGTTACAACAAGAAGTGTGTCATGTTCGCTGGACTTTAATAAAGTTACACATAAAGAGAGAAGTTTCCTGTCATATATAAGCAAGGACGCTGAAATATGAACGTGTTCACCGTTCAAATTCATTATTTGTAATTGAGGTGTGTTCAGTTCATCGTTCTCGCAAAAGTGAACGTGTTCAATGAACGCGTTCTTTTGCGTTCGTTCATGCACAACACTGCATATCACCAGATATTCCCTTAATGTGTCATGGCCACAGGGATCCCCCAAGGCTCAGTGCAGAGGCCCCTTCTACTTGCTCTCTCCAGCACCATTTCAACATTAAACTATTCATCTCTCACCCTTACTAAGGTTGTGAGAAATCTTGGTGCGATATTTGATGATCAGCTTTCCTTTTCTGAACATTTTTTATTTTTCTCCCAATAATGCAACTTTGCATTATACAACATAAGAAAAATCCAGCCTTGCCTCATTCATAATGCAACCTCATTGTCCAGAATGCAGTGTAGTGGCTGGTCTTCAATCAGCCAAAAACAGCTGCACATCGCTAAGCTGCTCATTGACCTCCACTGGCTACCCAAATTAAAGTCACTGCCTTTCTTCAAAGAACGTTGTTTGCTTTTGCCATCCTTGCACTCAAGTCAATCACAGTCCAGACTATTCTGGTTGGTGGTTCCGCAATGGTGGAAACAAACTATTGTACTTATTGCAATCAGAACAGGGACATTTTTGTTTTTCGTCAAGAACCACTTAAGGACTCATCTCCTCTGACAGCAACTCCTCTTGCATCCTAAACTGTGTTTTAGTGTTGTCCATCAGTAGTAAATAACTGTGGATTCACGTATCAGCCAAATAATTAAATGTCAGTATAAATAGTTTTTCTTTTGACTTAGAGGACACAATCCGTGGGCAGCCATTACCCTAAAACCCAGCATGCTTTCCAATTTATCTACTCCTTTGTTTTGTTCTTCTATTGCTGTGGGTAGATTTCGTCTGGTGCAGAAGACAGGACAGGCCTGCACTGCTCTGGCTTTCAGCCTCCACAGGACCACAGAGCTACTTGTGGCGTTGGCTGACTACACTATCAAGTGCTTTGACAAGGGTATGATTGACACATACACCTAACACGTTGTTTCTTTATTTTTATTTTGATATAAGGGATATTTTCTGCTTTAAGGTTTTCAAGTCACAACTTTTATGGTTCATATTAACTCCAAGTTTCTATTCTTTGTTCTCTGCTGCTCTCTCTCTCCCCCCCCCCCCCCCATCTAATTATATTTGGAATCAGCATTCACGATGCATTCACTTCATCCATTCCACACCAACACAATTAACTGAAAATAAACGTGTTCAATACAATTTACCTCTGTATGTTTGCACAGACACAAAGCAGCTGGTCAGTTGGATGGGAGGTCACGAGGGAGCAGTTTCATCCATCTCTGTCCACAGCTCAGGCCGATATGCCATCACCACATCCTCAGACACGGCACAGCTCTGGGACCTGGACACCTTCCAGAGGAAGAGGAAGCTGAACATCAGACAGTCTTTTTGCATAAAGAAGGTGAATGTTCAGACATACTAAGTGAAAACAATAATTACGAATAGTCAGAGGCAGTTTTTAACATTGATGGTTTAAAGGAATATTTCTTTTCATTTTTTATATGGTAATGGTACGCTGTTCTTTGTGTTGTAGGTGTTTTTTCTGCCTGACAGTAACACCATACTCAGCTGTTTCAGTGATGACTCCATCTTTGCTTGGGAGAGTGACACACTGTTGTGCAAATACCAGCTCCCTGTTCCTGACTGTTGCCCCCAAATCTCCTACAAGGCTTTTGCTGTCACTCGGTGGGTCTCTAAGCTCACAACCAGTGAGCTCTTTGCTGTATTTTTCGGACTACATAACACCACATTTCATAAGCAAACTAAAAGTTAGCGTGAATAGGGATCAGAAGGGATCACCTAACAATGACTTTTTTGACAGTGATGGAAAGAGACTTGTAGCAGGTGGGCGCTCCAACCTATTGCACCTGTGGTGTCTGGACAGTAAACAGCTGGTCAGGGTGATACAGATGCCCACGCAGGTCCGAACAGTCAGACAGCTGGAATTTCTACCAGACAGCTTTGACATAGGAGCCAGCCAGGTACACAGAAAGCACAACCAGTAAACTTCACTTCCTCTCTCATCTCCTCTATTCTTCTGCTATGGGGTCTCTAACATTTGTATCAGTTTCACAAATATTTTACATTATTCTCCATTAAGAGATTCTGTTTGTGTGTCTGTGGGTGAGCCTGTAGTCTGTTTATATGTGTAATGCTTTTGTTGCTTTCCCCCCCCGTCTGTGTAGACAATAGGTGTATTGAGCCAGTATGGTGTAATGCGTTTCATCAACATTCACACCTGCAAGCTGCTCTTCCACATTGGTTCCCATGATAATGCCATTACCACAGCGGCAGTCAGCCCCAACGGAAGACATGTTGCGGCTATCATGGATAATGGCAGCATCAATATCTATAATGTCCAGAGTCTCACACAGAAATTAAACAAGGTGAGAGGCAGTTGTGACAACAGTGGAATGATCTATAAGAGATTTCTGATATGTTGCTGATAATTAAGTGTGTGTGTGTGTGTGTGTGTGTGTGTGTGTGTGTGTGTGTGTGTGTGTGTGTGTGTGTGTGTGTGTGTGTGTGTGTGTGTGTGTGTGTGTGTGTGTGTGTGTGTGTGTGTGTGTGTGTGTGTGTGTGTGTGTGTGTGTGTGTGTGTGCGTTTTTCTCTGGCCCTCAACCAGCCTCCTCCCTCCAGGGTGGCAGTAGTTTCAGATGGTGATGCTCACCAGGAATTGTCAAAGGTCACGGTCAGGTCAGAGGTTGTTCAAAGACCATTCATGAGCTCAGGTAGGACACGGGTGAAGATACTTAGACCTCCTGCTGTGCCTACAACTGATGATAAAGAGGTAGGAGATCATACAGATATGTACTTAGGTGTCCCGACACATTGGGTTTCTTTTGTAAGTGTTGTTTGTGTTTTTTCATATTTTCCAATTTTTCTTTATGGAAGGCAATGTTTTGTTTCAACATTATGATCTCCACTTAACAAACAAAGCAACCCCTCTCTGACCAGGTGTAGTGACTGTATCATTCTTTGAACAGAATGAACCACCAGCTGGTCTGAATAAGAGGAGACTGGTGCCTTTGCTCAAGGCCTTTGGAGAATATCCTGCTAAATACAGGTAAATGTAGGATTTACTTGTGTCTGATGACCATAAAATGCAAACCATTCCCTTTTTAAGAGTTGTTCTTATACTTTATGTATTTTAAAGATTAAAGATTTCTATGATGCATCTGTGTCTGTTTGTGTCTGTTGTGTGTGTTTGTGCATGTGTGTTGCAGGATGTTTGTTTGGCGGGCTTTGCTGTGTCTCCCAGAGAACCATGCAGCATACAGCAGTCTGACGGATAAAGGCCTGCATCCAGCCTACATCACCCTGCACGATAAATACCCCATCAAAGGTCACAAGTTACAGAGAGGACTTGAGAGGTACGCTCTCTCTCTCTCCTTCAGACACAGATACATGTTTGTATCTCTATCTTAGTGAGGACACTCATTGACATAATATTTTCCCCAGCCCCTTACCCTAACCTTAAATATCACAACTTAATGCCTAACCCTAAAACCAAAGTACAGTCTGGTCAGAATAACCTCACTTTCCAAAAAAAGAACTAGGATCTATGCTTCAAATGGTCCTCTCAAAGTACAGGAACACACAGTAAAAGAGGGAGAGTGGAACAGTAAAGATTAAACTTATTTTAAAAATCACTTCCAAATGCCTGAATGCCTAACTCTTACCTAAACCTGCTATATATAGAGAGAAAGAGAGTTGAACCTTTTTATTGTAGAAGTTGGTCACTATATAGATTTTCCAATATTTTTTTGACCTAATTTGCCTCTACTTCGCAGGGTTTTGTCTGCCTTAGGTCACTGGGCAGCCATCTTTGGAGAGGTGGAGTACCTTCCCCTGGTGGCATTCCCCTTTGTGAAGCTCTTTGAGAACAACCCAATGCTCTGCTTCGAGGTGGTGGCAACTGTCATTGGTACTTGTCATTTTAGATTCTGTTGCTTTAAACTAATTTTTAGAGCTTTTTGAAATTCTGAACTACAGTTTTCATCGTTGTCTATGAGATCCACGAATGTAATGTGGCAATGACAAGTTATGTCAGTTTATTAAACATGCTAGTTGGAGTTTTGTTCACTCAGCGATGTTTTGCAGTGAACTGGTGCCAACACTGGTTCGAGTACTTGCCTAACCCTCCTCTGAACATCCTGAACATGGCGGAGAACGTACTGGCTCATCATGACAAGGAGCTGCTACAACACCTGGTTGACTGTGGCATTACTTCCCAGGTATCTTAAACAGACAGCTACATGCGGGTTGAATAGAAACGTGGAGGAGAGGTCAGATGAACATCTTTGTGACTACATCTCTGAGTGGTTAATTTTAAACACATTATTTTGCATTTTGTGTCTCCCCCAGCTTTATGTGTGGCCCCTGCTGGAGACCCTGTTCTCAGAGGTTTTGACTCGAGAGGAGTGGCTCAGACTCTTTGACAACGTTTTCTCAAACCATCCGTCATTCCTGATCATGGCCTGTGTGGCCTACATCACCCGCTGCCGTGAGCCACTGCTTCTCTGCTCACAGAAACAGGATTTTTCGGTAACAACTCTCCCACTTCTCTTTTCTACTTCTTTCTTCTTTTCCTAAGGTCACTCAACAAAATATTTGGTTTCTCCTCCTGCATTAAAGTTTCCCTCATCTCTCCTGTTTACCTCTTTATCAGTATTTTTTTCACCATCGAAACAATCTTGATGTGGGAGCCATGATAAGGGAAGCCTACCGGCTGCTGAGTAGCACGCCTGCAGACATCCATCCTAAGACTCTGCTGTCCTATTTCGCACCACTGACCAAAGGCCAGTACCCCGTATTCAACCACTACCCAGAATTCATAGTGGAATATCAGAGCCAGGAGAGGGAGAAGATGCGATTGCAGGAGATGGAGTATCTCTGTGAAAGGTGAGATAAATGATGATGAGGTGATCATTTATGATTTTTATTTATTTAACTAAAGCTCATGTTTGATAATAACATTTAAAGTGAATGCTGTGCAAAGATGCATCACATGGTTGTGCATATGTGTGGTTTAAACAGGCAGGAGGTATCAGCGCTTCGGACAGATTTCGTTTGTCTTCAAGCTGAAGAGGAGGCATATTACACGCAGCAGGTTGATTGGTTGTGCAACATTTCAAAATTCACTAAAAGTAGATTTTACTGTAGTGTAGGTTGTTGGCTTGCTCATACAGTGTGTCTGTATAAGAAACACAGGCTTTGCACCTAAAGGAGGTAATCTGAATCAGTGTACGTCATTGGTTTAAACACAGGAGCTGCTACAAAAGGCGGAGGAACAGCGCAGAAACAACCTTGCACAAGAAGAGGAAAAACTAACACAGCAGAAGGCAAAGTAAAAGCACAAGACACAGACAATTCTATTCTTAAGTTATGAGCAACAAAACGATGTTGATGTTTAGAAATTGGTTGTTGAAACTGCTCTGTCCTCTGTAGGTTGGCAGCCATGAAGAGAGAGCTGAAGGTGAAGGAGTTACAGCTGCTGGACACGTCCAGAAGACGCTTCCTCAAACACCAGCAGGACCTGAGAGCCTCACAGATACAAAAATTAGACCAGGAGATCAGAAGAAAGGTAAATACAGTGTTCTGTGGTCAAAAAATAACATGTAGAAATAACATGTAGTTTATATATTTATGTGGCTCTGCACCAACATATGTGTGCCCATATGTCCCCTGGTTGTCGTGAACACAATATCTCAAGAATATCTTGAGTTATTTCTTTTGGGAATTTGGTGGTCATAGGTCAAGGTCACCGTGACCATACCAAAATTGTAGGGTTTAACATTGACAGCATTTCATTATATGAGCTCCCAAATTCACCAGCAAATCATAACTGTAATAAGAGTGTATTCTTTATCCTCAACATAGTTTTTGTAGTTTGGAAGTTTCTGCTAAAAACTATTCACTGGATCCTGCTATTTACTGGAAATCCAAGTTGGACACTGTTACCAATCCGTGTATCTATGATCGCCCTCTGTGACTTGATGCTACCTCATTTCAACCTTAATTATCTATAAATAAGTGATAACATTACAAATTAATGTCAGCTAATAATCAGCTGTTTCCTACTAAAGATTCAAACACTAGCGTCCATGTTCTGCCACAGATGGATCTCCGCGAGCAAGAATCAGCTGCAGCAGTCCAGGATCTGGAGATAAAACAGATGGAGCTAGAGGCTCAGAGGAAAAGACTTGAACAGGTGATGAATGCCTCATTTGTAACCTCTTCTCTATTTCGTAGCTTGTATTTACTTTTGCTCCTCAATAATATCTTTTATCAACCAAGAAACCTATTTGCAATTGTAATACCATGAAATGTAATACGTTTTCCTACTAGATATAGAAGAAATTAAATAGTGTAACAGTAGTAGCCGTCAACCAGTAAGGCTTAGGATGTTAAGTGGCAGCTGTTGACTTGATGTAATAGGCACTTTGAGATTATTGCAATGACTTTTATTTGAAAATTTTGACGTGTTTTAACAAAAAATTATCATTTGCCCGCTGAAGGAGTAGGGGCGCATGGGGCGGGAAGTGGAAAATCAGGTGCAGATAAGAATGAGGAAGGTAGTCAGAGAGGTGGAGAGCCTCGCAGAGCTGCTGCATTGCCCAGAGACAAACATGCAGGTTAATGACACTGTCCAGTATGGACACTGTGAAATCAGTTGAAAATATATATATAATATAGATCTCAATACCATATCTGGTTTTACAAAAAGCCTCACAATGATATTGTAGTATCCCTGATCTCCTCCTCTATGCTTGCAGATCCTGAAGGAATGCCTACCGGAGGCTTGCCAGCTGGGCCTGGAGTCAGACTGGCAGAGAGACATAGTGGACCGTCTGCAGCAGGTCAATGCTGAGAAGGAGAGGAAGAGGGAGAGGCTGGCAGAGCGTCACAGGCAAACCCTGGCAGAGGAGGAGAGACTGGCTGACACCATGAGAGATGTGGCAGGAAGGAAGGTGAGAACACAAGAGTATGTTTAGCGGTTTACAGACATGAGACGGAAAGATTGGATGATGTTGGCCAGCAGCTTACAGTCCCATCACATATTGTCAGTACCACCCTGAGACCAGACCTGGTAGCTTTGTGCAACACCCTGCGTGTCATTTACTCATTTGCAGTGGGAGGAAGTGACGAGTGCAAGAGCCCAGTTACAGGAGCAGCGAAAGGCCTGGTCTTCAGCAGACGCAGGTATTTACACATATGTGCACACACGTGTTGATTGTGGCTAGTGAGTAGTGGAAATTCGATGTAGTATGACAGTGTTTGCTTTGTATCAGATGACCAGAGACATACGAGGACGAGGTCACCAGGTTTTATCAGAGGACTTCCACTTAGAACCAGCAACACCACTGCTCTTCATGTTGAAATCAACGGAGCTGGTCAGGCCCTCAAACTCAACACCACCACTACTTCAAGGAACTGACATGGTGTGTCTGAACAGCAACTCACCTTCAGAGAGCACTTCTACCAACTGTAAGTAACTATATATATGTTCTTGTTTTTAATGCTACGGTAATGTATTTTATAATTGTGATTTTTGTCATATTATTGTGTTTTCCTGGTGCAATCACAGCAAGATAATGGTCAGTTTCAGAGACCATAAAATAAATGTAGCAAGATATGTTAATCAGTCACCATAGATTAAAACAGCAAACACATAAAAAAAATGCTTGTTTCATTCAAAATGTGAAAAACATGACTGTTATTATTTTACATATTTTTTTCCTTATTTCTCTCTCTATTCTGTAAGTCTCCTTGGACAGAGGCCAGGCCCAATTGGACAGCAGTGAGAGAGAACTGCTAAAGGAAATCAGAGACCTGATAGAGAAGCTAGCGGCCAGAGTCAGAGATGGCAGCTCTGCCGCTTCACAGTCTGTCCACACACTGTCCTCTGTCTCCCAGTGACTGCAAAATGCTCTGCATCTGTATTATGCCTGAAAAACATATTCTCATTTCAAGCGAACTGGCAACACAGAAACAGTGAATCAAGCTCTGACTTTATTATCACACCGCCTTCTATTTAATGTTATATTACATATATTCAGGGTTTTCATTTAAGCATTGATTTACATGGATATTGACTCACAAAGTTTTGTCTATTACATTTTTATATGTGCTGGTAATCCATTTTGGATTTTAATAAAACGTTTTCATATCATTTGTCTTACTTAAAACCTGTTGTGGATCAAATATTGTATTTTTTATCTCTGTCTCGTTGTAAATTTTAAAGTAATGCATTCATTGCTTCTTTAGTTTTGTCCTTAATTGTTAGTAATCAACAGTAGAGTGTAGCCCTGACGATTTGTAATGCAGCTCTTAATAACCTGACAGTTCTGCCTTTGCTCTTAACTGTCCCTAGTGAAAAGAACTACATTGTCATACTAATTAATGGCCAAGTCTCAGCAGTGGCCTCTTCCAAATCCATTTGAGCTGTTTCTTGACAAATAATGCGAGTGCTGCAGCTTTGCGCTCATTAAAGGAGGCAGGGTCTATTGTTACCTGCCCACTGCGAAGTCCCCTCTCAATAATTATTAATTAAATACGATGTTGACATATGTATAAAGTAATGCATTGTGAAAATGTAGTGGAGAAGGGATTGCAGATATTGGCTGATATATGTAGTGAAATTATAGTAAAAAATACCTGGAAAATATATAATTAGTTAAAGAACAGACTCATGAAAAATGAGTACATAAGTACAGTAACATAGTAAATGTTATGTTATATCCCATCGCTGCTGTGTGTGCTTTTTCCAGACCAATCAATTCAGATGAACTTATGTCATGACAGTACGCTTGGTGGCGGTATAACGCTTTAAACCTACGACAACTAACAAGAAGTCGATCACAGCAAGTGGTGGAAGGTCCAGAGAAGTTAACGGGTCTATTCTTCAAAGTAATTTGCCGGATGCCTCCACCAATAGCCATTTACAAAGTGTATTGTGACTGTTACTATCCATCACAATCTGTGTACCTGTATTCTACCTTGCTAGCTTCCATAATAGCCACCGGCTAACAGAGTGTAAGACTGCTCTGTTCCTCAGTAAGTCCGTCTGTCTCTTAAACTAAACTATCGGTAAAGTTCCTAACGTACCTGACAACCAGCATTTCCAGGTAGTGTTAAGTTTGGTTTGAACTATGAGCCTGATAAAAAATGTCCCCCTATAGTCACCATCAGTCAGAAATATAGTTTATAGAGCCACAGCCCTGGCGTAATTCTAGTGTTTTGTCCATATCTTTTAGGAAATCAAAGTTAATTGCCTTTTACTTCTAACCCCAAAATGTGACATTTAGCCTAGTTTTAAAAGATTGTTTTCGGCCACTGCGGTCTCAGACATGTTAAGAGCTCTAAGTGGTATTTGACACAGCTTTCTTTAAACTATCATCATAAAGGTTATTTTATCTGAAGCCTTATCTGCTGCAGAAGCGTCGCATTTCATATAAGAGCAACCTTCAGTCCCTTGGTGCATTCCATTTTCCTGGAAGTCATTCTTTCCAGGCAACGTTTTTTTAAGTCACTCACAGCTGATTATTCATCACCTTCTTTGAGGTATTGTGAAGATCAAATTCCTGTCCAAGTTCTTCAGGTGTAGCATCAAATATGACCCGCGGGCACCAGAAGTTCAAGTCCCAGCAGAAGAATGCCAAAAAGCAGTCAGAGATCAAGAAGATCAAAGGGCATGACCAGAAAACAGCAGCGATGGCTAGAATACATGTTGGGATGTGCATAGGTGAAGAAATATTTTTTCTCCAATGACCTTGGTGTCATTTACCCATGACCTTAGGATTGCACTCTGTAAAGGGTCCTCATGAAACATGAAATTGTTCTTAAGCTTTTGACTTTTCAATGAAAGCATGTATTAAAAAGTTTATATTATGTGTAAGCATGATGTATGTAACACCTGTACCAGATCACTTCATGTAATGTTTTGCTTTGGCCCTTTAGCAGATAGCTACACTGCCTAGAGCAACTGATTTAAAAAGCTCCATTGACTTTGATATTTATCCATTTTTAAATAGGGCTCCTGCAGATCCTCTCTTCACAGTAATATTGTAATAAAATGGAAAGATAAACCATAGCTGATCTAAAACCAAATCTTCAAACCTGTATTCCCCTTGTACACTTCGAGAAAAGACCCTTTTTTGCTGTTGAAGCTACTCTGGCCGAGTATTAAGACTCTGGCCTTTTTTTCATCATGGATGTATACTTTTGACCTGCTGACTAATCTTGTTGTGAAAGACCATATATCATTATATTATATTGCCCATGCACGCAATATTTCTATCGGATAATTTAAAAAATATTATGTTTCCAAATCCACAGGCTCTACCACCTTTACTCCACCTCAGGGTTCCAACGGCTGCATGACAAGCTTTGAGTTCAAGAGAAAATATGAATTTTCACCAACTCAGTTGAACTAAGTTGTATCACTAAGATGAGAATTACGAAACTGCAAGTCTGCTCCTAGTAAACCCTTCCATGACACTTTCTTCAACTCCTGTCTTAATAGACTAATGTTGCACTGCATAAAACATTTGAACGAACCTTGTTCCTGATCAAAATGTGAGCATGCAGTCTAATTTTCTTCTGTCATTATATTTAAATTCTGAACTACATTACAATGAGTTAGTTTTGGTTCTTATATGTTTATTTTCCATACCTTTAACAATACAATGTAATGTATAGCCCTTTAATAAAGGTTATATATTGACTGTCACTATCTTCTATATGTTTGTGTTTTCAACCATATTTTTG
The DNA here is from genome assembly GCF_949316205.1 of Platichthys flesus. Lineage (NCBI taxonomy): Eukaryota > Metazoa > Chordata > Actinopteri > Pleuronectiformes > Pleuronectidae > Platichthys > Platichthys flesus. The sequence goes on from NC_084955.1 coordinate 1,034,814, forward strand.
AAAAGCACTAATATGATAGCTAGTTTTAACAGACCTCAAGATAACAAAGGAACAATCTAGCTCCAGATATGTGCAAATAGGACCTAGGGGAAGATGCTACTAAGGCCTCAGACAGCCTTGCCAGGTAGCAGGCTCTGACAACCTTTTGATAAGCTGAGTATAGAACTACAGGTCGTTCCACTTTCTGTTCAGGGAACTCCTTGAAAAGTAACCCTGGTCTAACAGGTTTTAACAATACCTGTTCTAAATAATGATTTTGTAAGCTTCTGTAAGCTTGTTTTATCATTATGTAGTCCCTCTTCTAATTATCTGTGTGTCATTACCTTTTATCATCCACATGAGCAGAGCCGTCACCTAGCAAAGCTGTTATACTGTGACCATTCCTTGGCATAGTGTAAGTTTCCATGACACGATATTCTCTCTAGTCATTTGCCTAGACAGCAAGCCTCTGCGATGCTGCGGAATCTGAGCAAATTACTTGACTGTACTGGAGAACCATTCATCTCGTCGGTGTGTGTGTGTGTATGAGAGTGTGTGTGAGAGAGTGTGTGTGTGTGTGTGTTTTTGTTTGTGTGCATTTGTGTGTGTGTGTGTCCAGGCGAATGAAAGGCATAGTCTATAGTACAAGGGGCGGCTGTCCTCCAACCTGACAGTCGGCAGTTCGATCCCCAATCTTATCCATCTGCATGCCGAACTGTCCTTGGGCAAAATGCTGAACCCCGAATTGCCCCCAATAGAAGAACAAAGTGCTGCTAATAGAGGCACTTAATGGATGTGTTTGTGAATGGGTGAATGTAAAACTGTACTGTAAAGAGCTTTGGGTGGTAATCAAGACTAGAAAAGTACAATATAAATACAAAACATTACAATTGGATGAAAGTGCTATGAAATTAATTAGGTGTTTTACCCTTTTAAAAGATTTGTAAGCAGACTATTTCAACCTCCTGCTAAACAGGTACCTGTTCTGCAGGAACTTCCTGAGTTTGTCAGATCTTCACTCCGATCAGAGAATTTCTGGACAGAAAAACAACACTGACTCTTGGAGCCTAGTTTTCATCGTTAAAGGCAACTTTTAAAGGCTGGTATCTTTTGACATGGCTGATAAATATCCAATTTGTGGCACTCATGTGCTTGTAGGTTCATTTTTAAATATGGAGAGCACAGATAGCAGGAAGATGTGGGGGTTTAGCAGGAAGATGTGGAGGTTTACTGTATCAAAGGCTGCTGATATATACCAAACTAAGAGCTGAGGACTCCACTGCAACTAAAGCTCAACTGATTTGGATGAAATGACAATGTTCTCTCAGAAGAACTCTGAACTATGTTTGAAAACTACCCTTTCAATAGCTTTAGATAAGAATGGAAGTAATGAGACCAGCCGATACTTCAGTTGAAGTGAAGTTGTTTAGATCATCCTGAATCTGTTTGAATATGATGTAAATGCCTATGTAGCATCTATTACATGTGTGTTTGCTAGCACAGTGGTGGGAGATGTTGCTTGAATGAGGTTGGTGGGAATAAGTGTTAGCGTGGCAAAATACAAAAAATATATGCCCTAAAATAGTAGTCTGTGACTATAACGACAGGCATAATATCAAAACTTATTTTAGCACATTCCCGAGTTCATCCAATTCATCCCATATAGGTTTTATAAAATAATAATAAGGTGCACTTACTAACCATTGAATGGTTGCATATTAGCATTCATTTTGGGAGCATAGTGAATCTTTATTATAAAAGTTAAACTTGACAATATGTTACATCCGCAGACCATTTAGAGTTTTTACATTAGAAATCTACTAAAGTACTGCTTATTTAAATTAGTTCACTGTTTATTTGACTATTACAACATACAGAAACTGAATGGATCTTACAGGCTTAAGTATTTACTTTCAATCGGGGTTTAGAGCCAATCACAGTACAGAGACAGCCTTGGCAAAAGTCACTAATGACCTTTTAATATCCTCAGATCAGGGACTTGTGTCTGTCCTCGTTCTGTTAGATCTCAGTGCAGCATTCGACACAATTGACCATCAAATTTTATTACAAAGACTAAAACAGTTAATTAACATTAATGGAACCGCCCTTAACTGGTTTAAATCGTATTTTTCTGATCGCTCCCAATTTGTGCAAATTAATGATGAGTCATCTGTGCGCACCAAAGTTAATCATGGTGTTCCACAGGGCTCTGTGCTCGGCCCAATTTTATTCTCATTATATATGCTTCCACTAGGAAACATTATCAGGACACACTCGGTAAATTTCCACTGCTATGCGGATGACGCCCAGTTATATTTGTCAATAAAACCTGAACAAAGTAATCAATTAACTAAACTTCGAACATGTCTCAAGGACATAAAAACCTGGATGACCCGCAATTTTCTCTTATTAAACTCAGACAAAACAGAGGTTATAATACTTGGCCCCAAACACCTTAGAGATGCATTATCTAATGATATAGCTGCGCTAGACGACATTGCCCTTGCTTCCAATGAAACAGTCAGGAACTTGGGAGTGATCTTCGATCCTGATTTATCCTTTAATAGTCACTTAAAACAAATTTCTACGACCGCTTTTTTCCACTTGCGTAATATTTCAAAAATTAGACATGTCCTTTCACAAAAAGATGCAGAAAAACTAGTCCACGCCTTTGTTACATCGAGACTGGACTATTGTAATTCATTATTATCAGGCTCCAGCAGGAAGTCGTTAAAGACTCTACAGCTTGTCCAAAATGCTGCAGCACGTGTCCTGACGAGAACAAAGAGAAGAGAGCACATTTCTCCAATATTAGCATCGCTACACTGGCTTCCAGTTAAATCTAGAATAGAATTTAAAATTCTCCTCCTCACCTTCAAGGCCCTTAATAATATAGCGCCTTTATACCTTAAAGAGCTGTTAATACCTTATAAACCCACTAGAGCACTCCGCTCCCAGAATTCAAGCCTACTTGTCGTCCCTAAATTCTCTAAAAGTAGAGTAGGAGCCAGAGCTTTTAGCCATCAAGCCCCTCGGCTGTGGAATAATCTACCACTTTCAGTTCGGGAGGCAGTCACCATCTGTTCGTTTAAAAGTAGGCTCAAAACCTTCCTTTTTGATAAAGCTTATAGTTAGAGCTAATTAGTGCGCCAGAACGTTACTTGTTCTATTTTATGACACATGACACACAGAGCTTCTCTTTCCAGCTTCTCCTTCCTCTTCTCCATCCCTATCCCCCTTCCCCGGAATCCCTTTGCTTTATCACCCGCAGATCCAGGGCCTCTGTGGCCGCACCATGGATTACGGTTTGTGGATCGCGCACCGGGGGTCGCGGTGTTGGATCCAGTGTGGCGGATTCTGAGTCATGTGGGCTGATCGTGGTGCTGGTGGCGGACCCTGTGTCGCGTTGGCATTGGGCACGGGCGGTGGACCAGGACCGCAGTGGTGGCTTGTGATGGGTCCTCCTGGTGGGCGGCGGTGGACGGTGACTGAGGACTGAAGTGGCGTCTGGTCTGGATGGTGGATCGTGGTCTAGATGGTTGCTGAGCATGGACTGTGCTTCATCAATGCTGCTAGAGACTTTGATTATTGATGATGTTCTCCTGCACGTGGCATCTATTGCACTTCTGTCCGTCATGGGAGAGGGATCCCTCACATGTGGCTCTCTCTGAGGTTTCTACATATTTTTACCCTGTTAAAAAGGGTTTTTTGTAGTTTTTCCTTACTCTTGCTGAGGGTTAAGGACAGAGGATGTCACACCCTGTTAAAGCCCTATGAGATGAATTGTAATTTGTGAATATGGGCTATACAAATAAAATTTGATTGATTGATTGAAGTATGACTACTGTGAATAATATTGCAGAAGAATGTTGGTGAGAAACATTTCTGTGTGTGTTAAGGTTTTTAAGAAGAGGACTAATCGGTTACACATCTTTAGGAGATCCCCTTTTTTTCTTTACTTTTCTCTTTACTTGAAATCGTTCTCGTAGCTACTGTGATGAAGAAAATACAAATCCTGTATCTCATAATTATGACTTAGGATCAAAGTATTATGAGATAATATCTCCTAATTATGAAATACAGGATTTTTATTTTCTTCAGCACAGTGTCGTAAATGGGCGTCCATAGGCACATCAACATCTTGACAAATCAAAGAACACTGTTTTTTAACTGCATTTTTGTTGTCAATTATATCTGATCTGAACTTTAATAGGTTTCAAGTGGTTTCAAGCTGGGATTCTTCTTGGCCCTATAAGGTAAACATGACAAGGCAAAAATAACGCTCTCTCTCCCCTTCAGAAAAAAATAACCTTTGTTCTACTTTGTGATGTGATTCGAATGCTGTTCTAGACAATTCCACAAATGTGTGATAAATTGTAATATATATTTATGCCGTTTTGAGTTAACCTGTCCATGTTAAAGTCATTTTTTAAGAACTGAATAAAATATTATCTGCAGACAGCCATGATCTCTGTCATAGGATCAATATAGCGGGCTCTATTCGAGATTCAAGAATTACTTTCTGTCTTAGACTTTTTACAGTGAGAAGACTGTCTTGAAAGATATGGGTGATCTGCAGTAAAAAAATGTTTGAATCTGTCAGTGATGACTTCCATATTAAAATTGCTGTGATGTTGAAAGGTATGCATGATTTTCATACATTTGCATCTCTACTTGTTGGAAGGCAACACCATATCACCATGTCATAATTGTTATCAAACAATTATTGCATCATGAAAATCTAAATGTCTTCACATTAATTACATTATTTGCAATCCCTTGTCAGCCATTCGCCTCTGACACGCAGGTTAACTCCAACTTCCAGAGGCGCTCATGCGCGGTTGCTCCGGTAACGTTTGACGTCACCACTAACCCCTCCCCTCGGGCCTTGCCTTGGCCTGGAGTGGTTGGAGGGAGACCCCGTGGACCACACTGAGCACTCACACGCAGACTAACTGAGAGAATCAGCTGTTGCTGGCTACGCCGACATCGCTGCTATCTGCTAGCACTCCGGTATGGGCTTTGAAATTATTTCTTTTGTTTGTATTAGTTATGAAAGACCTTTTAAAAAATATAGCAATATTTGATGTGCCTTTGACCCGACAGATATCCGCTCAATGGACAATGGCTAGCTTTGCTATAGTTTGGGATATGTCTAATGGCTGGATTCGAACGGACAGCTCTGGCTAAATGTGTCATTTTGCGACTAACGACAAAAGTTAATCAGGTTTAGAGTCTCTAATATTACAAATTCGCAGACGGTATCGGCTGTATTTGCTAATGGTGTCTGTCTATCAGTCTATTAAAAAAGATATAGAAAGACGAGTTATACTGCTACCTAACAGGCGAAGTTGCAACCCTTTTATGGGTTGTGTGTCTCGCTATCAAACCAAGGTAACACTCTTCGGTTGAGAAACAATATATTGGTGACTCATTGTGGAATCTAACGCCGAACACATGTACAAAAGATTTTTGGCTAGGAATGCTTACGTTTCAGGAAATAGTCAACGCCATATTTGAAAGTGGTCACGCGGGCCTATGGGAAAGCAGTTTAGGTTGATTTTAATGTAATATATGGTACTCCTCGTTACAACCAAATTTGTTTAAGTAATGGGGCTTTCTGGATATATAAATATTAGTAAGGCTTAGTGCTAATAGTCACAGCAGGCTAAGTCTGAGGCTCATAAATTCCTCACTTCCCTGTTGGGCGAGTCGCAGGTAGAGGGTTGGGTGTGGTGTGTGCGTTGGCGAAAGAAAGGGGACGTTTGCCTTGGAGAAAATGTCGTTTTCTACATTCTTTTGTCGAGTGTATTCCAAATACGTGACTACTTATGAATCCTTTTTTCTGCACAAGTTATTTACTGATGGAAATACAACCGTGAGTCTTCAATCCTGTTCACGTGTCACGTTGTCGAAAATGTTACATATTTTATTGATTTACCAAATCATTTTGACTTATAATTATCATCAAAAGCTAATTGTAAAGCAGGGGTCATAGCAATGCTGCATTATAAATGGAATACTTAATACACACAAAGCATTTGTCTTTAGGGTTACTATTCAACAGAACTTGTTAACTGCAATGTATTTTAACATAAGTCCTTATGTGTGAAAGCCATAAATGTACCTTAAGCAGTTTCTGAATCATCCCATATTTGATCAGTGTAAACAGCAAATCATCTGGTATTTGTCAGGTTGTCATTAGGTCATTTCCTGGCTATTTTTTCAGTTTACCTGGTTGCCCAGCTTGTGAGAGGTTTGCAACTATGTTAGAATTGGCTTTCTTTTCCTTATCTCGGGACAGATCTTGAACATGTCAAACTGCATGCTCTCTGGAAACTAATGAGATTGATTTTGTTGAAGCCTGTTGGCTGTTTTGGATAAGTCAAAAGAATGTAGGTCATGGTTTAGAGGTGAGCATTATATCCGCTGGTATATTACTTCTCCTCTTACAACCCTGTGGCACTGAACATTGCTAAATAGCACAGCCAGAGCACATTTTCTACAATTCCTATGCTTATAGGTCTTAGAGACATGATTTAATTAGAATACCACTGTATGTTTACCTACTTCACCTTCTACTTTTAAAATAAAAAACGTTTATATTTTGAATATAGTGCTGTGTTGCTTTTGTGCTAGCTATGTTTTCACCAATATCCTTGAACTGCCTTGGTATACATCACATTTCCTTGTACAAGTACATCCTGGAGAGGGCAGCAAGCCTCAGAGACAGTAGTTACGTCATGTGCTTACTCTTAGGAGTAAGTATAAGCATTTATTGTTATTCACACTAAAGCCACCACACACTTTTTCTCTGTCAGTTTTATATGTATTTGTGTTCAGGTTGTCACTAAGGGTTCACTAAGACTCAAAGATTAAAGCTATAGTTAACAGAAAACACTATTACAATTCACTCACTATCTTCTAGGGATTCACAGTAAGGATTTTTCAGTCCTATACCTTATAATTACATGTTTTACATGACCGATACAATAATAATTTCACGTTTCTCAAAGAAGTTCATAGCCTGTAGTTTATGCACACCTGAGGGTAAAATTGCAAAATTTAGTAAACAATTTGGATGAATAATTTTCATTGTTAACACAGAAAAAATAATTAAGACTCAGATCTGAGTGTTCGTTTAGTTTTTTGCTGAAGTACATCGGAAACCTTCAAACTACTTTAGGTGGAGGCTGGAAATTTCTCCTTCAAAATAATTGAAATAATAAAAATTAACTCTCAAATAGGATATGTCAAAATAATCTGCATTTAAAAAATAAAGGCTTTTATAGAACTGAAAGCCTCTGAAAAACGCACCGCTGACAGGCACGTATCTTTGACATAATGTCATGTTTATCAGACTTTTTTATTAATTTATGATAGTGCCACACACACTGACTCTGCTTCTCGCTCTCATCTGACATCTCTTACTCGCTACAGTTTAAATATTGATTTGTTTGAATGATGCCACAATATCACACTGATCCTCACATAGTGATTCATAATTTTCTTGATAACATCTTTCTTCAGCGCTCGGTTTGGCCTGATAATCACAGATGGGAGCGGTAAATCACTGACAGAGCTGCTAAAAACTGTCAAACATATCTTTCGTAGTCCAAACGGCAGCGGCGGATGCTCTCTGTCCGCTGGTGGGAGTGTGCGCGCGCGCACATGTCTGTGTTCATGTGTGCGCATTGGGATGGAACTCCGCCCTGCGCGATACAGAAAGCAGAGGGGAAATCTAAACGCGCAAACCATGTGGAAACGGAATGACATGCCGTTTAATATGCTGTATAAAGTGTATAAATGACAAAATAACATAAGGCCATTTAGTTTGATTGATAAAAAGAGCAAGGTATAGACCTGTTTTATAGGAAAGGTAACCTTAAATTACTTTCGTTGAGATCTGGGGGGTGCCCCCCTAATATAATGGTAGGGGAAACACAGATTTATTTTGGGTGTTCATTTAAATCAGTCAAAAATAAAAAAGTACCCCCTTGCTTCTCACAAATATGAAATCTGTGAATCTTTTCCCCTTTATTTCTTTCAGTAAGCACTGTGCAGTCATGACCTGTCTTGCAACGAAGGCCAAGCTGGCCGAGCAGGCTGAGCGATATGATGATATGGCTGCTATAATGAAGAAGGTTGCAGTGGAAAGTCAAGAAGAGCTGAGTGATGATGCCCGTAATCTGCTGTCAGTGGCCTACAAGAATGTGGTGGGTGCTCGACGCTCCTCGTGGCGTGTGGTGTCCAGCATCGAGGATAAAAACCCAGAAAACGAAAGGAAGGCGCTCATTGTCGAAGAGTACAAGAAAAAGATTGAGTGCGAGCTGAAAGAAATCTGCGAGGACGTGTTGGTGAGACTGCTTACATTTGATTATTGGCTCTATCTGCTAAGAGTAATTTTTGTCATTTCGACAAAGGTGCCTCTAACTTAGAGTAGCACGAAAAAGTTTTGGTGTCATTTACAGCATGTTTTTGACCAATGCTTCATCGGTATAGAGGTGAGTAGATAATGATTGAATTATCATTTTTGTGAACTATTCCTTTAAGTGAACTGAAACTTATCTCTTAAATCCATCTTTTGTTTTTAGAATTTTTTTTTTTTAATTAGGGCAGTGGTGTTTTTTCTTTTCTTACAATCTGTTTTGTTTTTTTTGTGCCACAGAATCTCTTGGACAATCATCTCATTAAAAATGCCTCAAAACCACAAAGCAAAGTCTTTTATCTGAAAATGAAAGGAGATTACTACCGTTACTTGGCTGAGGTGGCTACAAAAGAAGAGAGGGAAGGTAAGCTCCAAGTTCCAAGTGTGTGGGCTACTATAGGGTTATTTACGCTTAAAATCATTGTTAATTTGTTGTCCCCAACTCCTGCTGACCTGCGCTCGCTTTACACGTTAACTATAAACACCAACACTCATCCAAAGTTTTTAGGACCTGAACAGGACTGAAGTTTACTTTGTGTTTGTGTGATTAGCTCCAAAGCTAAGGGGGCACACAATTAGACAAATTGAACATTTTATATGTACGCATTTCACCTGCTACACACAACTAGAGATGACCACAGCCAGGACATCAGTGTTGAAGAGATTCATGAACTGACACAATTAATTAATACCTAAATACATGTGATCGCTAGGTTGTGTGTGGTGATTGACAAAGACAAAATTAAAAGGTTCTTAGGCCAAGGTTAGGGTTAATCTACTACAGATTAATTTAAAAGGTAAGGACCAAAAAGCTAATCAGCAGTTACTCCATTAGGGGCCATCAGAAGGGAACTCCACATAAACCCCCATTAAACTACAAATGATTGTATACTTTACAGATGAGAGTGATCTGGTGGGATAGGATTTTCATAACCCAGAGTAGAATTCAGTTCAAGTACAGTCTCCAATATTACCATTTGAGTATAAATAACAACCCTCTGAAACACTTTAATTAAAAAACTGAACACAGCCTTCACAAAGGACTTACTATTTTACCTATTTCTGATTGCATTGGTTAGAGCTGGGTGTACATCATTAAAAATAAATAAAAGGAATAGTTCACTGAAAAAAGAATAAATGTTTGAGGTCACAAAACAATTCTGGGGACTCAGCGATAAACTGTGTAGCAGCCGAATCCGATACAGTTGAATGGTGAGTACTTCTTCAGACGTATTAAAACAACAGAAAAAACATAACACGCTTCCATACTGATTGTGTGGTGTTGTCCAAGTGTCTGCAAGCCCCGATCTTCATATCTGACTCAAAACGAGGTTGTTTACACCTTGTTTTAAGCCTAAATGTCCACTGGAAGTGGCTAAACTAGCAGATGTAGTGTGTCCTAGGATCCGTGTATGCACCTTGAAGGACGATATCATTTAGGCTTTAAACTCAGTGTAAATAACCTTGTTTCCCCTCGACCCCAAAATTGTTTTGTGGACTCAAACACTTCACCCATCCCTCAATCTGCATATTGGTGAGTAGATGAGTGAACTTTCATTTTTCAGTCAAATATACCTTAAGTGTGGTGTGTCCGTTTCAGACTTTTCTATCCTTCTTGGTCTCTTTTTATACACTTAAGCATTTTACAAGTCCATTTGTTGTAATGTTTAGAGTCCACAGTACTTATATTCTTTGTTTCCCTACAGAAATCATTACAAACTCAAAGGAGGCCTACGAGAAGGCGTTTGAAATCAGCAAAACCGATATAAAGCCCACCCATCCAATCCGCCTTGGTCTTGCGCTCAATTTCTCTGTTTTCTACTACGAAATCATGCAGTCACCTCAAGATGCCTGCCGTCTGGCCAAACAAGTGAGTCCATGACACCACTTAACTTTCTTTTCTTATTTGGGAGTATTTTAAATGCATTTATGAAACCTTGCATTGATTTTGTGAACACCAACCTGAAATACATACACATTCAACTGATCCATAACTGCACAGCTTGTTGTAGTCCAGTGGTCACCAACCTTTTCGAGCCCAAGCCCGCTATTCAATACCAAGTGTAACCCGAGATCTACCACCCTGATGTCTTCCAAAATCCCCACTTGGGTCTTATTTATTATTCTTTGCCATTTCTGTTAAAGGCTGGATGTACGAACATAAATATACACACAAAAAAGTAGTTGTGCAACTATATTTAATGCACAATATCGATTTCTACAGCATCGGTTCGATGCATAATATTCACATTAATATCAATTTATATTTGCAGCCTCTGTTCAATGCACAATATTTATCTTCAGTTCGACAATATGTTCTATAGAGGAGCTGCTACTGCAGGATAACATTTTTACCTAGGCTTTGCCTTGAATATGGCCATAAAACGTTTCCTTGTATAAAATAAGTCCTGTGTACTCAAATAAATACCATAGATAGCAGTAGATAAACCTGCAGCTCACCCGCCAGTAGCGGACACAGGCAACCACTGTTCTAGACCATCTGTTTCCGGCTAAACTCACAAATTTGTTTGAATTCCTGTAGGCTTTTGATGATGCTATTGCAGAGCTCGATACACTGAGTGAAGATTCGTACAAAGACAGTACCCTCATCATGCAGTTATTGAGAGACAACTTGACAGTAAGTTTCATTTCAACTACAACCAATTATTTTCATTGTTAGTCTAGTTTTAAAATTCAATTGAATTTCGTTTTTCTACCTGTAACGACCACCCCAAGAGCTTAACTGAGCCACATTCATCCATTCATTATTTTTAAATGAAATTTCTCTTATTCTCCTTTTTGTTCTTCTGTCTTTCCTCAGCTGTGGAACTCTGATGCAGAAGATCAAGAAGAAACCAAAAATTGAGTCAGATGGGGCATAGGTGATCCCCTGTCTGCCTACTATCATCCTGGCTCATCTGTATCATGATCCTCAACACTGAGACCACCTCACTATCACTGTCCAACTCTTCCCATCTTTTTCCTATTTAGGAGTCTCAACACTCATCTCTCATCTGTTTACGATTCCCTTTTTGTAGTAACTGTGCGAAAAGGGCACTGGAAATAAGGGTATAGTGTAATTTGTTTGGTGGGTGGGTCCACATCCGGGGCTCAAATGTATGGGTTGATTGCCTGTCTGCTGACCCCTTGTGTGTGGTAACAACATAGCTATTGTATTATTGAGGTGGTGGGGGAGTAGGCACGTTTTCAACTCATGAAACATGCAGGTGAAGTTTTTAGGGTCAAAAGGTTATATTGTATGTATTCATAATAATAGTATTTTTGTGGTGGTCAAACTTGTGGGTACACAAAGTCACATGATGACTTGCCACATCTGAGCAGACGGTGTCACTTAATGTTTCATTTGTAAGATAAATGACATGAGTTGAGGGCAGTGAAGGAAATGATGGGGATTGGTAGAAAGAAGGCAGGGATTTGTTGGAATACAAAGGTTACATTCCATTTATTTTCAGTTGCTTAACTTTATACTCTTTATTTTGTTCTGTTTTTGGGTGAACTGCTCTTGTATTTTTGTTTTCACTTTTGAGGTATAGAAAATGTTGAACTAAAGAGCACACAACCTTGTTGCTGTTTTGTATAATATGGCAGTAAGAAAATCCCACATGTTTATCTTGTTTCTACCTTTTCAAATTTTTCTTTCAGAACTTGCCTAAACTGCATGTTGATACGTAGTTTCTCGAGATGCAAGAAGGGTTTTTGTCTTAGGGATTACCCTAGAGAATTTTTATTGGGAGAAATGTGTAATTTCATGTAGGTGAAATAAACAAAACAAACTTCTGTTGATTTGTCTGTTTTGATCCATTTTGTTTGCCCTTAGTGGATAGATTTTTGATTGTAAACTGTATATGATCCTAAATCTATAATTTGCATTAATGAATTGGAAACTTGCTTGATTATTAAAGTTACAAAACATGCTTTTGGCCTGTAGACCAGTATATCTTGAGTCAGCCTTTATAGAGTTTTTCAAGATTTTAACAGTTGTCTTTTTGACTAAAAGATTAACTGATTTGAGATTTTTAGAATAAATGTATGTAAAATGAGAAAAAGCAATGGTTGGCAGAGGCATACTACAGCAGGCTGGTAATTGTATTAAGAGATTGTTTACTGGGGGGTGTCACAATTGTGTCCAATTGCTCAAAATGGGGCGTTTACTTTCTCAGATACACACTATAAGGGGGTCACACCAATTTTTCAACGGGTCTGGTCTCCAAACTACATTTGATCACAAAAGGTGAGCCTATTTAACTACTTTTCACTGACTTTGATTTTCCTCTTCCTTTGTTGGTTCTCTCTATCCAAATCGGACACAACATCCAAACATTTATTAAACTGCTATCATTAAAAATATGATAACTTATATAAATCACTTATTTTTATCACAACCATTCTGACAGAGTTAAAAAATGCTTTCGTAACTGTTCATGTTCCCCATCTCTTTTCATTCACATTTTTATCTGCTCACCCAAAATGGTTGAGGCAGATGGCTGCCCACATTGTATTTGGTTCTGCCTGAGGTTTCTTACAATTAAACAGGTGTTAGTTCTGCCATCGTGCTACTCTAAAGTGCAGGTTCGTTGTGGACTTATCTAAAGTTCTTTGAGATAATCGTTGTCACAACTTAATGTTTTTTCCCAGATGTCACTATATTTTGCACTATTCAAATAAAATAGAACCCTATCCTATGCTCTGATTGGCTTTAGTGGTTGCCTATTAGTCCTGGTAGTATAGGGGCAGGGGAGACCCACAGAAACATCATAAATTAAGCCTTTAATTCCTTTGTAATGCATCCTCTTCGGACTACATACACACTATCTTGAAGGAATAATCAAAGATTTCCGTTGACTAAGGTAATGTAAACAAAAGGTGATACAAATGCACAGGCCTTGTCCTTGAATACACTGGACCTGGTAAAATATCATTCACTTCCAAAAGGTTTGGGCTAACTAATTCAACTTCAACTATTCCTAGGGCTTAGTTGAGAGTTGTATGTCTTGTCTTTTTCTACAATGAGACAGTTTGGTTAATTGGATCTGCTTGAATGAGTAGGGAAGGGGGTAAAATACATTTCTGTGTGTCCACACAACTGACATGAACATGGTGAACACAGGACTCCCAGGAGCCCTTGCCCTCACCAAGTCTGCACAAAATTGTATGAACATTCAAATTCATATTGATACACCATGCACGGGAGCGGCTGTGGCTGAGGGGTAGAGCGGTCGTCCTCCAACCAGAAGGTCGGCAATACGATACACTTGTCCCTATAGAAAACAAAAGTGCTGCTAAAAGATGCACTATGAATGTGTATGTGAATGGCAAATTGTAAACTACTGCACTGTAAAGCGCTTTGAGTGGTCATCAAAACTACCAAAGCGCTATAAAAATAAAAAACCATTGTGAATTAAATGATCATAGTTACCATTTAATAAATGAATGATGTATTTTCCTAGGCCATATCAAAGTCCTCAGATAGAGGGTTGTATCCATAGAAAGTATGGCCGTTCAGGTTATATTCTTCGTTCCCTGTGATCCCCTATAGTTACAGACCCTTTTCCCGGCAGCCATTTGATTGGAAATAGTTGCTTAACATAGGTGGAACCAGGCAAGTGCACAGACATTTTGGGGGGCAGGTGCTCAAACCCCCCAAAAAAGGGCAAAAGGGCCAGTGCTTGAGCACCACTAGGGGTCCAACTGTGCACGTGCCTGGATGGAACTATCACATAAATGAAGGCTCTGTAAACACCTGTGTTTGTTATCTCAACATGCCTGCTGTTCGCCAAGAAGTGCACGACCTACAGTGAAGAGGGAAACTATTTTGTCACTGCATGCAGTCCACCCACATCCTTTCAGTACAGAGTCCCCCGCTAAATCCTATAGCCACAATTTATTAAATTGTTGGATAGTTAAATAACTTGTTGCCAGGAGATAAGATTCTGTTATCGCACAACAGCCTCTTGGATAAGAAATGTAACTTTTCATTTAATTGTATTATGTAGTCTATAAGAGGTAATTATGTGACAAGATGCGCCTGGTGCATCTGTAAACCAGGAAATATTGATTGACTTAACCAACCAGGCATTGACATAATGGTCAATGGAAACCAAAGCCGTCAACCTATTGAGAGCTGGATTCAAAACCACACTGAAAACAAAGTGACTGCAGTGAGACATGGTGGTCTGTGCGACCCTCAGGATATGCCTCCGCAGACCATGGCCGAAGCGCCGCGCCCTAGCGTCGCTTGGATGTTCACACTGGTTATTAAGACAATATAAAATTGTTACAGTTTTACTGCGACAAATAAACAAGGTATTGAGAACATAATATGTTCAAAAAATAAAGAGAGCACACCACAGCGATAGCTGTTACACAAGGACCACGGATGTTTTTTTATTGAACATGCACAAACCACTCACAGAGAGCACACAGACTAAGGCAATTTAGATGTTGTCAAGCATATGAAAGGGAGCATATATAACAATAGGTGACGTGACACATACAGTACAAGACACTAGAAATAAAGACTTAAAGGTTCAGTGTGTATACCTGTAAAAGCCTGCTTATGAATACCTTACCTCAAAAAGGGCAATGTGAATAAAAACAAGAATTTAGATATATCCTCATAAAACCTCCCTGCTTTACCATGTTGCATTCTCTTTAGTGATGAAAAAACAAGAAAATCATTCATAAACGTGGAATGTCTGCATTTACTACAATGAATATGGTATTTGATTATTAGGATTATCACCTTTACCCTGTCAAAAAGAAAATTGAGTTTAGAAAACTATATGAGAAATGTAAAAGCTGTTGTTTACTTTAGGTTTTAACCAAATTCTAATATCTACCCAAAATCTACAAGACACAGAGCAAGAAAAAAATATGTGTTCTCATATTTGGTTAACTCACTACCAAAGAGTCTACCTCAAACTTGAATCTTTTCTAAGGGATTCTGCCACTGGGTAAACCTTGTAAATGATGTTAACCTTTGGAAGAATAGGCCATTTGATACATTTAGAAAATGCCTTATCCATAGTGGACAGTGACTGAATTCAATAAATATGTAACCCTCGATTATAATAAAGACAACTATGGATTAGATTTTTTTTTATCTTAAAGTAACAAAAAATAATCACTGAATTTGGCAGTAAATACTTCACATTGGAATACATTATAGTGTAAAGGTTCAATTGAATTAGATATAAATGGAAAAATGACCATGGACCGTTAACTAAACACGTTCCTTCAAATGGCAAATATCGCGAGATGTGTGACGTCATTCTCGGTGGTGAAAGCGCAGCAGTTTTCGATGGCACTGGTGAAACAACCTCTACCGACCTTCCTTTCATTCTCGTAATCCGTCTGCGAAGGGTGTGCTCTGGAGCTAGTCTCTGCACACATTTTATTATTATGAAACAAACCAAAGGCTAGAGCGCACACGCAGACATATTTTTATAAGAAAAATAAGAATCGGTGAAGCAGGATTTAATTTGCCATACCCAAGCAACACCAAGAAGACACTGCCTTCGAAAAACAACGAAAGACGGAACGAGAGGAACGTTAGCACGTTGAGCAGCTAGCGTCATTGTTGAAAACCTGTGTGATTAACGTTAGCCGGTTGTACTGTTAACCACTTATTTTTCCCTTTTAGGGCTTTGTCATCCCTGTTAGTATTATAAGCGAGGACTATTGCGTCGTATACTAACTGCGGGGGAGAACATATTCAGAATTGTGAAGTGTTCGAGCCACATTGATTAGGCCACGCACCAACATTTGCTAATCAAGCTAACTAGCCCACGTTGCTAACTCTTACAAAGCTAGCATTAGTGTTGGCACTCCCATTTATTTTTGTGAAGCCATCAAGAGACTTAGCAAATAGTCCCTTCTTATAGAGGGTTGGCAAAGATTGACGTTTTTTTTTTACACATATCAAACTATTACAATCCCACATTTGTCTTGTTAAGAGCACTCGTGGTCAGATATGAATCCCAGTGCGCCTAGCTACCCAATGGCCTCCCTCTATGTGGGCGACCTGCATGCAGACGTTACAGAGGCCATGCTTTACGAGAAATTCAGCCCGGCTGGACCAATTCTCTCCATCAGAGTGTGCCGAGACATGATCACCCGTCGGTCCCTCGGCTATGCCTATGTCAACTTCCAGCAGCCTGCAGATGGTAGGTATACCTTCACGTAATAAAGTAAGGACAGCTAGTGAGATGAATGTGGCAACGTCCTACTCCATTTTGAAAGCAGACTATGCATGCCATGTTAAAGCATTTGTTTCTATTAGCACTATTGTTGTCAATATGTTGTGACGTGGTGTAATGTCAGATAAAGTTATGAATGACATGCATCTGTAATGATCCACTTGAGAGGTATATACGTCTTTGCATTGTGCAAAATATAAACGAGCCCTGAAGCTAATGTCAGGTGTTGTCATCTGTTTCAGCTGAGCGAGCCCTGGACACTATGAATTTTGACGTGATCAAAGGCAGACCTCTCCGCATCATGTGGTCTCAGCGTGACCCCTCCCTGAGGAAGAGTGGAGTGGGCAACATCTTCATCAAGAACCTGGACAAGTCCATTGATAACAAGGCGCTCTATGACACCTTCTCTGCATTTGGAAATATCCTTTCCTGCAAGGTAGGCAATACATGATTAAGTTTGTCTGCTTGTGTGTTTTTAGAGATTTAAAAACCCCACTAATTGCACGACTAAAGATTGCTGTGGTTTGAAAGGTGACTGTGTATTTTTTACACTGCATGATGCTCAGGGTTGTTGACATGCTTGAATCTTCCTTTTTCCAAGGTGGTTTGTGATGAAAATGGCTCAAAGGGTTACGGCTTCGTACACTTTGAGACCCACGAGGCAGCCGAGCGGGCCATAGAGAAAATGAATGGCATGTTGCTCAATGACAGAAAAGTGTAAGTGGGACTACATTTAAAGTCAATGTTTAGGTGTGTGTTTTGGGGCCCCTCTGATTAACATGAGTTGTATATCTAATCAAAGTTTGTTTTTTGTGTTGAACCGCATCTTGTCCAAAAACTCACCTACCATTAATGCCAGATAGTTTTTCGAGTCTTCATACCACAACCCAGTTAAGAATGACAAACATGCCATATAAATTAGAGAGACAGAAGGGGAGAAGTTTTTTGGGAGCGAAGTAATCTATTTGGATAATATTGTTTTATAAGCTCTTTGATATGTGATCTACTCACCTCTATGCCGATGGAGGGGTGGGTGAAACAATTGGAGTTTTCGGGTTAACGGCATTGCAGCCTAATCCAATGGAAGTAACGTGAGCATGTCTTCGAACTTAAAAAAAAAACCCCAGCTTAAAATACCCTTGTAAGGCCTGACATTCAAATAGGCTATAAACATGGTGTAAATGACGCTGTTTCTGCAGTGTCGCGGCTTACGGACACCTTGATGACACCACAGGAGCAGTATGGAGGCGGCTTTTTACGTTTGAAGACGTGGTCACCAGTTACTTCCATTATATTGGATTAGGCTGCAATGCTGTGGTACCCCTGAAACTGACGGGTTAGGGTGTGGACTCAAACACTTCATCCAACCTTCCATCAGCCTAGTGGTGAGTAGATAACTAGTTAATTCTCATTTTTCCTTGAACAACCCCTTTAAGCAGGAGTAAGCCAAGTGTGTCCTATTCTGATTTGAAATGATCAGAATAGGACACTCTTTTCATTCTATTCTGATTTGTCAAACTATATAATTGTTTTCAACACTGGACTATCTCGATATTTGAGCAACAGTGGGATACTAGCATCACTTAGGAGTTAAGAAAAGTCTAAAGGTTGTCAGCGCATGAGTGATTTTGTTTTTAACTTTCCCGTTTGACCAACAGATTTGTTGGACGCTTTAAATCCCGTAAAGAAAGGGAGGCTGAGCTTGGTGCACGTGCCAGAGAGTTCACCAATGTTTACATCAAGAACTTTGGGGAGGAAATGAATGATGAGAAGCTAAAGGAGATGTTCGGCTTATATGGTAAGACAAAGACATTTGGAAGTTAACAGATTAAGTATGTTACCAGTGTGATTTGGCGTGTTGAGTTTTGATACACTGTTGTATGTTGTAGGTCCGGCACTCAGTATCCGTGTTATGACTGATGAAAGTGGCAAATCCAAGGGATTTGGCTTTGTTAGTTTCGAGAGACACGAAGATGCACAGAAGGTTAGGATCTACTCCATGTTCTTTGGAGACATGGCCTATGTATTTTGTCTCAGCAAAATATAAAATGAGCTATGCTGTCACTGTACCTCTGCTTTTGGCTTTGAATCAATATAGATTTGGCCCTTCTTAAAGCTTGTTAGTGAACTTCTTATTTAATTGTAGGCTGTCGATGACATGAATGGTAAAGAACTGAATGGCCGGCAAGTGTATGTGGGCCGCGCACAGAAGAAAGGGGAGCGCCAGAACGAACTCAAGCGCAAATTTGAGCAAATGAAACAAGATCGCATGACCAGATACCAGGTTTGTTTAACTTTTCAAATTCAGTATATCAAAAAGGTGGTTTAAATGGACGTGTCTGGTTTAATATTGGAACAAATCCCCAAATTACAGCTATGTCAAAGGCACATTTTGCTGCCATTCAAAAATCTTGTGGCAAATATAAGTGCTACAATGTTGGTGCTATAAAGATAATAGTTGATTGGACTTCTTGAAATGAGTCTAACTGTCAATTAAATGTACACCAGGGTGTCAATCTGTATGTAAAAAACCTTGATGATGGTCTGGATGACGAGCGCCTGCGTAAAGAGTTCTCTCCATTTGGAACCATTACAAGCGCTAAGGTAAATATTTCATTACTTACTTAATTGAGTTTTTGATTTTCATTATAACTTTTTATTGGCAAGGCGACGAAATATTTCAGAATAGATGCTAATCATTCCCTCCTTTGCTAGGTGATGATGGAAGGTGGCCGCAGCAAAGGCTTTGGATTTGTTTGCTTCTCTTCTCCAGAAGAGGCTACTAAAGCTGTAACGGAGATGAATGGTCGTATTGTTGCCACAAAGCCTCTGTATGTGGCCCTGGCACAGCGCAAAGAGGAGCGTCAGGCCCATTTAACCAATCAGTACATGCAGAGGATGGCCACTGTCCGTGCTGTGCCCAACCCTGTCCTCAACCCATACCAGCCTGCCCCACCCTCAGGCTATTTCATGGCTGCTATACCTCAGGTGAGCCAGTCCATTTGCAAAAAACAATCATGTACTTGTTAGAGCTGCATGATGTATCGTAAATCGATTGCCATCCTGATATCATTTTGTGGGTATATCAACAGAGACAGCAAAAACTGCGATAAATGGGGTGTCATGTGCCGAGCATTCACACTCTGCATGTCAATATATTTGGCAAATCAGATGGGGCCCTGCTGTCCTAGGTGATGATTTAAAGGCATTGATATCATGACAGGTTTTGCGACATGGAATCATTATCTGAAGAAGAGAATCGAGAGAAAAAAGAGAATTCTGACTGAGTAACGCGGTTACGTCAATCTCACTTCGCCTCCTCCAACTAAACTCTACTGTGGAAACTTCTAGTGATCCCTTTTTGTCCAGCGTTAAATTCATCATTATGTGCGTTTTATTATATAAAATAATGATGAGGCTTATTTATGATCCCAGAACCTAAGGGAAAAGTAAGAGAGCACACACTGAGTCTCTCTCTCGCTCTCTCAGCTCAACTTACCAAGTTTAACATGATTCGCTATAGTTTGAAGTTGATTTGTTTGTCACGACAATATCAACACTGACCTTCACGTAATGATTGGTACTTTTATAATGTGTTTAATCTTTCTTCAGAGTAGCACATTCATTCGCCGCTCGCTTGCTCTTTCTAAACTGTAAACTCTGAAACATTTGTAAAATCAGCCTGACTAGAAACAATTTAGTTGTAACAATTTTATAATCTTAGTAAATGTATGTAGAGCTGGAGGAGATGGCTGTGTGCTCAGCTTGGTTTGTCGATGTTGGTGCAGCACACAGCGTGAATGACACACAAGGATGTAAATTACAGACAGCCACTAAAAACTGTTGAAGAAAATATATTTTTCACCATCCAAAAATATATGAAAACACCCAATATTAACTCTGTAGGTGGATATAGTGGAGCTATGCATGACTCCTGGATGTCTGCCCGACTTTGTGGCCCTGCGGCCTGGCCGTGGAGCTGTCTGTGGTCTCTGCATCAGTAACAAGGGACTGTTTGTTCATTTATTGCAAATGATATCGTCATCGCAATATCAAACAACGTTATCGGATATCGCATGTTTTCCTAATATCATGCAGCCCTAGTACTTGTGTACATTATATGAATCATAGATGGTTGTAGGGGAATTGGGAAAAGTCCATGTCAGTAAAATACCATACAATGATGAATCTTTGCTTCCAACCTTGCAGGCCCAGAACCGTGCTGCTTACTACTCTGCCAACCAGCTTGCACAGCTCCGCCCAAGTCCCCGTTGGGCCACTCAGGGAGTGCGTCCCCAGCGTAAGTAACCACACTTGAATGGGTCTTAAAATACTCCAAGAATGACAAAGGGTTTGGCCTATCTCTGGCTATTATTCTTTATTATTTTGCTGAACTAACTGTTTGCCAATTAAATGAATGAGTACAGTATTGTATAGTGTTATGAACCCACTTGAGAACATAACCCCAAAATAATGCATGCAGCACTATCACTTTAAGTTAAGAAAAAGGTCTCTAGCCTAGAGCTGCATTTATTTACAGGATAATCAACTTTGGAAAATTAAACTTGATAGGTCAGCATCCACTATGATTCAACCTCGATGCATGTGTTAATGATAACTATAGTTAAGAAGCCACCTCCTAACACCTAAAGAACTATACTAACTACATTGCGGTTCTATTCTGTTTTCTGTTCCTTCAGACTTCCAAAATATGCCAGGTGCCATGCGCCCATCAGCTCCCAGGCCACAGACTTTTAACACCATCCGTCCCACCTCCACCACCAACACCCAGGTGCCACGCATGATGGCTTCTCAGCGCATGCGTAAGTATTTCAGTTTAAGGAACCCAAGAATCTGCTATATTTTGTTCCTCTGTCCCTTTGTTTTTGTCACTAGATAGTTAATTGCCTCTTTTCCTCCTCTCCTAACTCAGCCACCCAGGCCCTCAGCCAGCGCCCTGCCGGTGCTTCAGCCACTGCTGCCCCAGTGCGTGCCATGCCCCAGTACAAATATGCTGCTGGTGTGCGCAACCCCCAGCAGCACATGGCGTCCCAGCCACAGGTCCCCATGCAGCAGGTAAAAATCTCTATGCCTTTCATTGCCTCAATATGAGGAATCGGAAGGAAAAAAAAGTTTCATTTCCAAACAAGGTGATAACACCGGTTTCATGTATTCTGAATACTAAATAAACTTTACTATACTTGGCGATTAATGACAGCAACATTTAAAAAACTTTTTCTGTTTGAGGTGCTGGCTAAGCATGGTCTGTATTTAGTGTGGCAGATCAGAACTGGCTTACTCAGGGCTGAATAGACATAAAAAGCTGAAATTCAGTTGCTTTCATATTGGATGGCGTAGGATGCATTACTTAATTGCATATGGTCGTTTTACTCTAGAACCGGCCTTAGTTATAGCCAACTAAATTTAAGAACTGAAACTGAGAATTTGCCTTGTGTATTGCAATGTAATATTTAGACTTACTTTACATAAAAAAACGAATTAATTTATCAATTTGCAATTCTGAATCGGCTGATAAGAATCTAGTATGTGCTGGATTTGACAACAAACAGTGCCAACTAGATTAACATTCCTATTTCCACCCAAGCCCACTAGTTCCCATAAATCAAATGAAGTTGCACCAAATTTCACCCATTCATAGATATTAGTCCCCTCAAAATGCTTCTTTTTTTTTTTTTTCATCAAGATACATGTTCAAGAAAGTGAATTAAAAAAACCCATCCTGGATTTACCCCTTTAACCAGATCTTCCACTTAATTTTTCTTTGTTTTGGGAAATATTAAGTAGCTTTTATGTAAATCTGCTGACAAATGAACAAATGGTCGGGCGAAAACATGAGCTCCTTGTCAGAGGTAATAAACCTAATTTTAAATTTAAACAGGAATCAGAACAATTGAAAAACAATACTCGACACTACTCATTCATTCATTTATAGAGTCTAGAACTAAATTGTAATAACTGCTCAGTTTTCTTTAACTTTTTCTGGATTTTTTTTTTCTGTCTATAGCCCGCTGTCCATGTCCAAGGACAGGAGCCCCTGACTGCCTCTATGCTGGCTGCTGCCCCTCCTCAGGAACAGAAGCAGATGCTTGGTTAGTACTTTACCTGCTCTGACTTCAACAGATTTTCGGGGGTTTTACTAATATAAATAAATTATTATAAGTTATTTGACATCTTGTGTCTGGTTGCTTACATTGACCTAAATAGTATTCATAGTAGTTGTTGCTAACTGTTCTTTCAGGTGAGCGTCTGTTCCCCATGATCCAGAACATGCACCCCAGTCTGGCGGGCAAGATCACTGGTATGCTACTGGAAATTGACAACTCAGAGCTTCTTCACATGCTTGAGTCACCCGAGTCGCTGCGCTCAAAGGTCAGTTAATGGCTCATATGTCCGATTTATCTCCTGAAGCTGGCTGGCTGCGATTGTCATTAGACTTTGATAATCTTTAAAATATTTTTCTTTGAATTACCATTAGCCTGGTTGCTATTAAGCATCTACATAAAGCAATTCTCATGAATGGACAGCATATAGTTTGAGCTTATTATTTAACTTGAAAGAGTTAAATGTGAAATGCTCCATATGCAGTATTTGTATATATTTACTTGTTTCAGGTGGATGAGGCTGTTGCTGTGCTTCAGGCCCACCAGGCCAAGGAGGCTGCTCAGAAGTCCACCACCCCTGCTGGTGTTCCCAGTGTCTAAGGTGTGTGCAAGGATGAATTCTGTTTTTATAAATTCACAAGTTAATTAAAGTGTTAACTTCATTATCAATATTCTTTCTTACAGAGAGCATTTTGAAACCTGCTTCACCGATGGAAAAAGAGAAAAAAATATTAAACATTGAAAAACCTAAAACTCTGAAAACATCCGCAAAATGATAAATTATTTCTTATAAAAAAAGAAAACAATTGACTTTGCCAGGTCTAGGGATGTTTTGACTAGACCTTGATCATACATAAAATTTGTTGAAGAAAAAAAGCAAAATAGAGAAAATTGAATTTATGAATTTGAATGCATTCCTCTGTTTTATGTCATTTACTGATAGCTCAGCTATCACGAAAGTGGTAGCTGAGCGATTTTGAAAGGTGATTTGTATCGTAAACTACAGGCTGTAATAAATTCTCATTCAAAATATGTGCCGGTTTTATGATATCCATTATTATGCTCCGTAAAAGTAATGCACACATTTACACCAGTTGATAGAATTCATGTGTTGGTCATATTTGCCATATCTGAAAGCAAGATGGTCTGGTGTACTAAGATGATTCTCACCGACACCTGGTGGAAGACTTCTTCACAGAGAGGAAGAGCTGTCTTCCACTAGGTGTTGCTATCATTTGGTGCTGGTAAATCCGTCCAACCAGATCACAGGTTTTTCTTATTACAACCAACTAATTATGAATCTTTCAAAGGGCTAAAGTTAGGGCAACATCCAGGAATACAGTAAACCACTGTTCTATTATTTTTGTGGACCTTATACCATGGTGTCACTTAACTGCCTCTTGTATACACAGGATCTATAAATGTTGATGCCAGATCCCAGCGGTATTCTTTCCTTAATCCTGAGTGCATTGCAGTGAAGGCTAACTAATCTTATCTTATGCCAGTCATTTATAAAAGGGAACTTTTGGAAAGTTATTTGTCAGAAATCCACCGTTGACTAAGGTTGTGTAATTAGACATTTTAAGTTGTACTGCATTATATTAATAAATGCAGTAACATCAATAAATCTTGATGTTTTCCTACACCTGGCATCTATTGCACTTCTGTCCGTCCTGGGAGAGGGATCCCTTACACCCTCGCTCTCTGAGGTTTCTACGTATTTTTACCCTGTAAAAGGGTATTTAGTAGTTTTTCCTTACTCTTGTTGAGGGTTAAGGACAGAGGATGTCACACCATCTTAAAGCCCTATGAGACAAGTTGTGATTTGTGAATAATGGCTATACAAACAAAATTTGATTATTACTGGGGGGGGCGTGATATAGCTGAGGACTAAAGACCCCGATCAAAAAATGTATTATAAGCATATTTTGAATATTGTGCTTTGTGGTATATACAGTTACTATGTATTTACTCGTGTACTGTTTCTACAGTATTGCAACACTGAAACTAAGACTTGAATTATGAACTTGAAACATCTTGTAACTCATCTGTCCCTTGACTAGGCCAATCACCGGAATGAATCAGCAACATGTGACACCTGAGAAGTCAATTGCGTTGCGGCAGTTGTATATCATAACACATTCAAAAAAAATGCCATCACGAAACTTCTAATCAAAGTTTGTGATCAACTATAATTCCTCCCAAAATGTCCAGCACAAACATCACCTTTTGTGATAATGTCTTCTTTATTAATGACAACCATATTTTGGATCATGCTTGCCCATTTACAATATAATTATGTGAATTAGATGAGGATAATAGCATCAATCTATTTGTTAATTTAAAAAATGATTGGTTGTGATTTAACTTGATCTTTAAGGCATTTAGTTTTAGGCATGTTTCATAAAATTCATGGAAGACTATTTTAGAACCTTACAAGCTAGATAGCTAGATAGACAGATAGATAGATGGATACTTTATTAATCCCGAGGGAAATTCAGATCATCCAGTAGCTTGTACACTTAACACATCACTGACAAATATACATAAATCACATACATCACATATATCACATACGGAGAGCATATATACAGATACAGGTATGGAATGCAATGATGTGATTGTGTCAGTGTCCAGTATTAAAGTGATTTTGTGCTGGAGTGGATAGTACAACAAAATATAAACTGTATTTATATTTATAAAAACAGCAGAAATATATATGTATATATAAATATATAGGAATATCAATCAATCAAATTTTTACCTGTATAGCCCATATTCACAAGTTACAATTCTTCTCATGGGCTATAACATGGCGTGACACCCTCTGTCCTTAACCCTCAACAAGAGTAAGGAAAACTACAAAAAAAAACCTTTAACAGGGTAAAAATACATAGAAACCTCAGAGAGAGCCAGATGTGAGGGATCCCTCTCCCAGGACGGACAGAAGTGCAATAGGTGCCACGAATATGGTCGACTCATGCCGGGAAGATCTCTCCCCCCCACTCTCCCTCTGTGTGGTGTTATGAAGCCGAATGGCTCTGGGGACAAAGGGAGAGTTTTGTGAAGTGGGTGGTGCTCATTGTTCAAGATAGACCGCAACCTACTCAGGGTCCTGCTCTCTGCCACTGTTGTGAGGCAGTCCAGTTCAGAGCCAACGACAGCTCCCGCCTTCCTCACCAGCCTATCCAGTCGCCCTGCATCCCTCTTATTTATACTGCCTCCCCAGCACACAACAGCATAAAAAAGGACGCTGGCAACAACAGAATGGTAGAACATACGCAGGAGTTTGTTGCAGATGTTGAACGACCTCAACCTCCTCTAGAAGTAGAGCCGGCTCTGACCCTTCTTGTAGATTGCGTCCACATTTGCTGACCAGTCCAGTTTATTGTCCATATGGACTCCTAAATATTTTAAGGTGTTGACCACCTCCACACCGACCCCCTCGATGGAGACGGGGAGCAGACGAGGCTGAGACCTCCTAAAGTCTACCATCATCTCCTTGGTCTTAGTGGTGTTCAGCTGCAGGTTGTTGAGTGTACACCACTGCACAGAGTTATCCACCTGGCTTCTGTACTCCCTCTCCTGGCCATCTCTGATACATCCCACAATAGCAGAGTCGTCAGAGAACTTCTGGATGTGGCATGACTCCGAGTTGTAGTTAAAGTCAGATGTGTACAGGGTGAACAGGACTGGTGAGAGCACAGTCCCCTGTGGAGCGCCGGTGCTGCACAACACAGTCTCAGAGACACAGTCTTTCAGCCTGACGAACTGTGGTCTCTCTGTCAGGTAGTCAGTGATCCAGGATACCAGGTGGACGTTCACACCCATCTGCAGGAGCTTGTCACTCAGTCGAAGGGGCTGGATGGTGTTGAAAGCACTGGAGAAATCAAAGAACATGATTCTCACACCACATTTCCCCTTGCCTAGATAGGAGTGTGCCCTGTGCATGAGGTAGATGATGGCATCCTCCACGCCCACCTTCTCCTGGTAGGCAAACTGCAGCGGGTCGAGTGCATGGCGAACCTGGGGTCTGAGGATGTGAAGAAGCAGTCGTTCCATAGTCTTTGAGATGTGTGATGTCAATTCGACTGGCCGGAAGTCATTCAGCACACTGGGGTGTGGCTTCTTTGGAACAGGGATGAGGCAGGATGTTTTCCACAGTGCAGGGACCTTCCCCAGTTGGAGGCTCAGATTGAAAATATGCTGCAGCGGCTCACCCAGTTCCATAGCACATGTCTTGAGAAGTCTTGGACAGACCCCATCAGGGCCGGCTGCTTTCCTAGGGCGCAGTCTCCTCAGTTCTCCTGTGACCTGCTCCGCAGTGATGGTGGGGGGGAGCTCTGGGTGATCGCCTGAGGGAGGGGTGCAGCTGTGTGGAATGGCAGAGGGCTGGAAGCTGGAGGGAGTGGGGCCCCACTGGCTGTAGTCCGAGCAGGGGGGAGAGGGGGATCTCTGGGACATGAGGGTAAGGGGGTAGAGGCATGCAATGAGCAGGTAACAGCAGCTGATGGGGCTGACGGGGAGGGGGGGTGAGGACTGGGTGTACAACAGTCATTTCCCCCTGTAGCCGGATTGTCAAACCTATTGTAGAATTGGTTTAACTGGTTTGCTCTCACCACATCCCCCTCAACCGTGCCGCTGCTCTTCTTGCAGCCTGTGATGGTTTTCATGCCATCCCACACCTCTCTCATGTTGTTCTCCTATGCTATGATTCATTATGTCATGGTACCTCACTTCATTTTGATGATCAGAAATTTTTTACTGAAGATATGTTGACAATGATGATTTAAAAAAAAAACTTCATGAATCTTGTTTCGTACTCTCAACATCTTTTCTAAATTTAATTCATTTTATAGTCAAAAGTAGTTTGAATATGTTCACAAGGTCTATCCAAAAAAAACAATTTATACCCTGGTCAGTCTTAAAGTTGTAGAATTTTACAATATTTTTCATCCATCAAAAAATAGAAATAAAGCTGAAACTGTGACAGAACCATTGCCTGCTAAAAATCTGTTAATTTGTGATATTTTTGAAAACCTAATGGTCAATGATGTGTTCATCTGAACAAGATTCATTATTCATTCAAGGAAACATTTACAAAGAACCAGCTATCGTCAAATACTTCTTTTATGAAATCTTACTTTATACTTATTTTATATTATAATTTAATAATTTATGCTAACTATAATATAAATAGAATACAAATGTCTGAAATATATGTATTATTTAGGTATCTTCGCCAATACCAGATATTTCATGAATGTCACGATTCAGGTCTCTGGTTCATCTCTGGTTCAACTCCACGGAGAGACAACAAAAGACGAACCTGGATTGATCTGTCCAAAAATCCAAGAGTCTCCATACCCTGTCTAGTGCCCCTGAGCAAGGCACCTTACTCCCCCAACATCTGCTCCCCGAGCGCCGTACATGGTCGCTGTGTCCTGCACACAGATGGGTTAAATGCAGAGGTTGAATTTGCCTGCCATTGCATGGGTGTGTTGTGCATGTCTGTGCATGTGTTTGGTATGAATAAACATATCTTAATCTTAATCTTAATCTTCAGCAGGGGTCGTGAGTCGGCTGTGAAAAATTGAGGTTATTCCAAAAGCGTTTGAACCACAGGGACTACTTGCAGGTTCCACTAAGTGGAGCTGTTGAGCCATTCTTCCTGAGCTGCCAAATATTGTCCTTGTGTTTACATTGTGACTGTCATTGTACATGCCCATTTTGAGGGAGATTGGAACCTGTGCAATGACATTAAAACCACTCCCTGTTTGTTGGCGTTCCATCGAAATGCACGCCGTAGTAGTTCAATGTTACATTAGGTGACCAGCTTCTCAAGGCTTCCCTGGGAAGCTAGGTCCTTGATTTTGACCTAATAATATTAGTATTTATTCTTTGTAGGTGACATGTAAGCTCCAAAGAAATCTGCCAGACCTTCAGGCCCATGCAGCTATGATGTAAATCTCGCGATATCATTTGAATTTGTGAGCGACAACGAGAACAGTGAACAACAGAGGAAGCTTCGGAGATGTCGCTCGGAACGGAACAGATAGGTGGAACCTAAGACTGAGGAAAAGAAGTGTGACTGGCAGAGAGGACATAATTCACGGCATTCCAGCGGAACAAGTCACTACTGAAGTTAAACTCGCCTTTGGAAAGCACAACGAGTCCTTTCATCTTTGTTGCTGTCTTCGGAACAAGTGTCACTAGCAACAGACGGTACGTTCTCATCGTTTGGAGCTAACTTTGCTAGCCAGCCGCTAACACTCGATCTTTGTTAGTTAGCTTGTAGGCATTCTAGATACCTTTGAACCAGCCAAGCTTAGACCAATGCAACGTCGTAACATTTTTATAATGTCATGTGTTTCTAATTTTGGTAAATTATGAGGTAACGTGAAGTGGCATTTAACACAATTAACTATGAAGCTAACCTAGCTATCGGTTTAACCAAACTATTATGAAGTCAAATCGCAATATAAAACGGCACGCGTGGTACTATCATCAACTTATGAATCATATCGAATGCTTGGTAGTATTTGACTTGGTATACTTTTAGAATGTAGACAATTATAAACGCTGAGTTTTGAACTAGCGTCAAACCAACTAAGTATTTCACCAGTGTGTCCAACTTGGGCAGCAGGACTGGTTTGCTAATGACTGCCATGACACCATAAAACAGCAAGCAGCCGTAAGAATAAAGCTGGGATTTTACATGGTTTTGTTACGTTGTTTACATACACTGTCAACTTACATGTAAACCAGCGCTATATGTCAGATAGACTTGATACATGTCTCAGATTTGTCTGAGTGCTTAATGTTTCTCATTTTTATTATTATGAATAATTATAATTGTATTTAAGAAAGTCAGAGTTGATATGAGTTTACTTCTTGTGAAAGCTTCCAGACTGAGATTTAGATGGACCCAACTGCTCAATTTCAACAATTAAAAACACACATGGATATGTGAATTTGACTAGACCTCACCATTTGCTTTGAATTAGCAACTGATAACTTAGAGCAGTAGAAAACTGCCATGATCCTTTGGTCAACATGATCTCCCCTATGGTATATCTTAGATATTTGTATGCCAGGGACTAATGTATATTAATGAAGCTGCCACTCTGCTGCTTTTTATCAGCACCATGCCTAAATCTTGGTCTTGGAGTCTAAGTTAGGCCATTCAGTATGCAGATGAACTAATCAAGAAAAAATATAAGCTCATTTACCTTTCCTAATTATGTTATATACCATACTAGCCACGTCTGTCAGTATACAGCACTGAGTGTGGTTAGACTACATCCGTTTTCAGACATGACCTAAAATCCAGGGAATTTGCTACTGAGTTCACCCGTAGTCTGCCTTTCACACATGCACAACACCGGTAGGTTTTCTGCACAGGCACGATCACTACTGCATTAAATCCTCTGTGTTATTCAAGCAAGTGGCAGCCAGGTGCAGCAGACAGAGGTAGGAAGTGTCATATTAACTCTGCTGCCGAAATCACGTGTGTTTAGCAGCCAGACACCGTCGTCAGCTCTTAAAACCAAAAACTCTCCTGACATCTTTGTTTTCAAGATTCAAGACTTTATCATTATCTTTATCATGTGCACAACAATTACATACAGCAGACTAGTGTTGGGTACCAAGAACCGGTTCCAATACAACTGGTTCCTATCCGGACCGAGATGCAATGCAGATTTCGGTGCCTGATTTCGGTGCCTGAGCCAATTAAAGACTGAGGTCTTCGTTCCTCCCGCCTCCTCAAACTTCCACTCCTTCCTTCACTGGAAGGGGCGCCTCCCGTCGGGCCCCCACATGAGTTGGGCGCGGCTGCCGGTGGACAAACTCTTGTCTCTACGCTACCCGCGTTAAGCCTGAAACATGCTTCTGCGTTTTCACGGGCCCGTAAGCGCAAGAGCCCTTCCGGGTCCCTTACGTGCTTATGTATCCCTCCTTACGTGCTGACGGGTGTCGACCCCCTTTTCTAAAATTTACGGCAAAGCTCCGCAAGCTCACTCAGCCCGCAAGGCTGTGATTGGTCTGCTCTACATCCCTTCTGGAGCTGCATTTGCTGTCCTGGTTCCACCATTTAGGAGCCAGGACAGCAAACAGTCGCGATTTTGATGAATGTTTAGCTCGTAGTGAGGGAGCAGCAAGCCGATTGGCCGAAGCAGATTGGAGGGAACGTGCTGGGGTTTAACGTTTGACCATGTCCTGGATGTAGACTGGACCTGATCCATTCACAGCATGGTAGGCAAGTAATAATGTTTTGAACCAGATGCAGGCATAAATCTTAACTTTCTTTTGCGTACGCCATTTCGGCTTTTGTACGTACTCTTTTAGTATGAATCCTACGCACTCTTTTATAAATGAGACCCCAGGGCAGTGCAGCTGCCATACCAGGCGGTGCTGCACCTGAAGAAGTTGCAGAGAATCCTGGATTCCGTGTTGAGCCTTTGCAGCCTGCGGAGGAAGAAGAGCCGCTGTCTGGCTGTCTCTGTGATGGAGTCTGTGTGGTGAGACCAGGTCAGGTCCTTACTGATTAGGGGTGTCACAATACCAAAATTCAGTAGTCGGTGCCAATACCACGATCAGGCGCCGGGAGCATTTCCTCCGTGGCGGTGCGCAGCGACCGGTTCTGGGTCGGCTTGGAAAGGCAGAGGGTGAAGGTGTATAAGTCCTGTTTATAAGACAACATTTTACGTAAGGTTTGTTCATTAAGCTGCATGATTTGTTGCTGATATTCATTTAAATTGGCTCAGGCACCGAAATGAAGCACTGACATCTGCGTTGTATTTCAGTCCGGGTAGGTACAGGTTGTATTGTAACCGGTGCCATATTGGAACCGGTTCTCGGTACCAAACCCTACTCAGCACTGCTGGTCTTCATTTGTAGTCTGTGATAGTTTTTAGTCCAGCCCACATGTTCGTCGTGTTGGAGCCCTGGTAGTGGGACTCCGCTTTGTCCCTGTACTGTCTCTTACCACTGCTAATAGCCCATGCCTGGACTTCCTGTACTCCTCCAGATCACCTGAGTTGTAGGCGTCGTTCTGTGCTTTAAGCTTGGCATGGATGTTACCATTAATCCAGGGCTTCTGGTTTGGCAATGTCCGTACAGTAATCCTCAGTTTGACGTCATCAATGCATTTGCTTATGTAAAAGATGTCTGTGTGTGTTAATGTTGTTGCTTTGGAACACACACCACTCCGTAGTGCTGAAGCAGTCACGTAGACCCATTCTGATTGGTCGAACCATCGCTGAATGGTATAACTCACCGGTCATTCATTTTTGAGTTTTTTCCTATAGGAAGGCAGCAGCAGAACTGAGACATGATCTGATTTGTCAAAAGGGGCTGGAGGGAGGGTCTTGCATTAATCCGGGAAACGAGTTAAAACATAATCAAGTGTGTTCTCAACATTCTAATGTGGTGATAGTAGGGGGAAAAAATTCAGTAGAATTTTAACACTTATTTCTTGAGTTTTGTTTCGTAGACTTAATTTCAAATTTGAATTCAATGAATTATTAACAATAGATCAATATATTTTGTTGCATATTAGTTTGGTCGGTAAAATGTGCTTAGCTAATGTTTTTTTTAAACTTTTACAGGTACCCTTCTGAGTCTTAATAATTTGCTCAGCACTACATATTTCTAATGTCAAATTCTAATGAATTTAGAATTCTAGTCAGAATGTGAGTCTGAGACCGCTCCATTGGGCTGTGATGAGAGAGAGAGAGAGAGAGAGAGAGAGAGAGAGAGAGAGAGAGAGAGAGAGAGAGAGAGAGAGAGAGAGAGAGAGAGAGAGAGAGAGAGAGAGAGAGAGAGAGAGAGAGAGAGAGAGAGAGAGAGAGAGAGAGAGAGAGAGAGAGAGAGAGAGAGAGAGAGAGAGAGAGAGAGAGAGAGAGAGAGAGAGAGAGAGAGAGAGAGAGAGAGAGAGACTTTCTACCAGCACCACGTCTGAACGAACCCACGTTTAACAGACCTCTACTGGTTAATAAGTAAGTACGAACTGAAATAAAAACAAACTTAAAGACCCGCAAACCTGAGTGACTTAGAGACAGAGAGCTGTTCTGTGAGTGAGTGAGCAGAGCGGTGTGTGAAGGGGAGGAGCGCTGTGACGCTGTGTGTGAGGATTTTCATTCAGTCCGAGCACAGATATTGACTCGTATTACTCGTATAATACTCGTGCTCGGCAAAAGTGCTTTATCCGTACCGGATACTCGTTTCAGCCGAGTATCCGGCTCATCTCTACTAATTGGCAATAAAACCTAATTCTAATAAGCATGGAATCATCCGATGAAAGTGGTTCACTGCAGGTATAATTTGCCACCACTACCAACTTGTGGTCTAACTGCTCAACACAGGCTCACATGAATCTAATGGCCATACATCTTTTACCCATTTAATAAGAGGTGAATTATTGATACAAATATATGAATTAATATTTAGAACAATAACAAATATTGTATTTTATGGGAATTCTACACCCTTTAAATTTATAGGTAACATGTAGAAGTTGTTAATGCTAAAAACAAATCTTTACTCACCATACCACATTGTATGTACTCTTGTGTTGTAACAAATATGTTTAAGCCTCAGTTGTATCAAATATTTACTGTTAATAAATGATATTGGTCACCATCTTTGCGAAAATATTTTTTGACATACCCCCTAACCTACCAAATACAGTGTGGTCACAGCTGGGATTACTCTATTCAAGGGACAGATACTTGTGTTTTAGCATAGTACAGTTCAATTGGTCTTTTGAAAAGAGACAATAATACAACATTTCTACTGGTTAACAATGCTCATGTGCTCATCATTTTATCACCGACCCTTCTGTTACATACTTAAATAATTTATTTGTCTCTTTTTTTCAGTGTCACCGGGGGAAATTTATCACATACTCTAAATTTATCAGTTCCTTTCATTAGTTTTCACACCCTTTTCCTGAGCTGTTGGCTCTCTCAGCTGAGCAGAAATGCCAGGAAACTTACCTCATTTCCTCCCTTCTTGATTGAAGCGAGGGAGGAAAGAGGGGAAGTCTGGGAGGAGGGTGCATTTGGAAACTGTACTGGCATTGTTGGGGTTGGAAACTGTTCATTTTCTTCCCACTATTGGCCTACCGTGTCTCTCTTTGTACAGCATTGTTTCCCTGCTAGCACTGATGTTTTCACTGTTTTTAATTCTTAGCATGTTTAAGGGTCAGATGCAAAACATACTGCATGGCAAAGTTTTTGATTGTTTGAAATATAGGTTTTATATATTTTTCTTCTTTTTTGAATACTGACATTTTTTTTCCAGGAAAAAGAGGAGATATTCATTTAATAATACTGATATGTTTTGAAAGTCTTCACTGACCACACTAGCACAAAGGTTTCTGCTTTCTTTCACACTTTGGTGAGCAGGACGGGAGAGTGTTTCAACCCATAACAGTCATTAGCTGATCAGTTTCCCTGCCAGACAGATGTCCACTGTCTGCACATGATGCAGTGGCTGTCCCCAGCCCCATAGAGGCCTAGGAATGTGCATAGAGGCAACATTACACAGGAGAGAGGCAGGTCAGGAATTCAGCTGAAGTGATACTGACTGACTGACTACACTGGCTCAGCTGCTGCATGTTTCACTGGTCACAGTTGTCTGTGTGCCTTTCATCACTGTTGTCTCCCTGTCTGTATATCTTTACATCTGTCAGTCCGTCTTTCGGTCTATTGTGTCTTGTTTATTCCTAGGTGCATCTATATCACCTTCTGTATCATTTTCCTTTATTTGCACTACTTGTGTACAGCCGTGACCAAAAGTTTTGAGTGACAAGTATTGGTTTTCAGAAAGTGTGTTGCTTCAGTGTACTAGATCTTTGTAGGATGGCATGGTATTCTGAAATATAATTACAGGCAAGTGTCATAATATTGTATTGACAATTACATTGAGTTCATGCAAAGAGTCAATATTTGCAGTGTTGACCCTTCTTTTTCAAGACCTCTGCAATTCAACCTGGCATGCTGTCAATTAACTTCTGTGCCGCATCCTGACTGATGGCAGGTCATTCTTGCATAATCGATGCTTGGAGTTTGTCAGAATTTGTGGGTTTTTGTTTGTCCAACCCCCGCTTGAGGATTGACCACAAGTTCTCAGTGTGATAAAGGTCTGGGCAGTTTCCTGGCCATGGACCCAAAATGTTGATGTTTTGTTCCCTGAGCCACTTAATTATCACTTTTGTCGTATGGCAAGGTGCTCCATCATGCTGGAAAAGGCATTGTTCGTCACCAAACTGTTCTTGGATGGTTGAGAGAAGTTGCTCTCGGAGGATGTTTTGTAGGGCTGAACGATTTGGGAAAATAATCTAATTGCGATTTTTTTTCACAAATACTGCGATTTAATATGCGATTTTTTTTATTTTATCCACAATATTAGATACATTTACTGTACAATATTCTTTCCCACATTTTTATTTAACTGCTCATTACTGAAACAAGAACAACAAATCAGTGTGCATTTAATTAATTTAATCAAAGTAATTCTAAGTATAAACACAAGGCATGCACTTTTTATAACCTGTGTGCAAAATTTACCATCTTGAGATTTTTTTTTTAATTGTAGGTGTCTTACTGCTCCCAAGTCAGTAACATTTCCAGTGTTGGGAAGGATACTTTGAAAACGTATTCCGTTACAGAATACATGCCCAACCAATTTGAGTAACGTATTCTGAATACTTGGATTACTTCAACATTGAATTTAATTTTATAAGTGTTTGAAAGCGGCGTTGTTATAGTTAGTGGAGCAGAAGCAGTTTAAGCTATGTGTCCGCGGATGCGGCGGGCCAGCTGGATGCGCTGGAAGGGCAGCTTGCGGATCAGCAGCTCCGTAGATTCCCTTTCATGTCCGGGTGGTCGTGCAGCGGTATGGAGGCGCCGGGCCTCAGCAGGAACACCCCCATGCTGAACACCACAGTCTCGCAGATGTGCATGTAGGTGACCGGGGGGCTCTGGAGCCCCGCCGCCCCGGAGCATGGCTTCCTTTTCCGGGTAGCGATTTTCAGGTCCGCCGCCCCGCACCGCGGTCAGCAGCGGCATGAGCTCGCTCTGTGAGGAAGACTTTAGGACCCTGTAGGTGATGAAGGCTTGCCTCGCTGTCGTCTTGATCAGAGGAGTTTTGTGGTCCTGCGGCACTCTTGCTGCGGGTGAGGAAAGCAGCCCAGTGCCCTACTCTCTTTCGCACGTATTAATCGCGCACGCTGCGATTAGAAAATCGCGTTTTATCAAATCGCGATTAAATCGCAAATGCAATTAATCGTTCAGCCCTAATGTTTTGGTACCATTCTTTATTCATGGCGGTGTTCTTAGGCAAAATTGTTAGTGAGCCCACTCCCTTGGCTGAGAAGCAACCCCACACATGATTGGTCTCGGGATGCTCTGCTGTTTGCGAGACACAGGGCTCACCTTTTCTTCTCCGGATAAGCTTTCGTCCAGATGCCCCAAACAATCTGTAAGGGGATTCATCAGAGAAAATTACTTTACCCCAGTCCTCAGCAGTCCAATCCCTGTACCTTTGGCAGAATATCAGTCTGTCCCTGATGTTTTTCCTGGAGAGAATCCTCCAAAAGTCTTCCACTCACTGTGCGTGCAGATGCGCTCACACCTGCCTGCTGCCATTCCTGAAATTGTGAGTTATTATTTGTTGTGGAATAATGCCTTGCAATGCATACTAGTGTTATTACTACTATTTAAATTCAGACAAGAAGCAGAGTAGTGTGTACTGCAAATTGTGTCTCAAGCATGTTCCTGCAAAGACACGTAAAACCGCAATTTTATTTCAATCAATCAATCAAATTTTATTTGTATAGCCCATATTCACAAATTACAATTCATCTCATAGGGCTTTAACAGGGTGTGACATCCTCTGTCCTTAACCCTCAGCAAGAGTAAGGAAAAACTACAAAAAACCCTTTTAACAGGGTAAAAATATGTAGAAACCTCAGAGAGAGCCACATGTGAGGGATCCCTCTCCCAGGACGGACAGAAGTGCAATAGATGCCACGTGCAGGAGAACATCAGCAATAATCAAAGTCTCTAGCAGCATTGATGAAGCACAGTCCATGCTCAGCAACCATCTAGACCACGATCCACCATCCAGACCAGACGCCACTTCAGTCCTCAGTCACCGTCCACCGCCGCCCACCAGGAGGACCCATCACAAGCCACCACTGCGGTCCTGGTCCACCGCCCGTGCCCAATGCCAACGCGACACAGGGTCCGCCACCAGCACCACGATCAGCCCACATGACTCAGAATCCGCCACACTGGATCCAACACCGCGACCCCCGGTGCGCGATCCACAAACCGTAATCCATGGTGCGGCCACAGAGGCCCTGGATCTGCGGGTGATAAAGCAAAGGGATTCCGGGGAAGGGGGATAGGGATGGAGAAGAGGAAGGAGAAGCTGGAAAGAGAAGCTCCGTGTGTCATGTGTCATAAAATAGAACAAGTAACGTTCTGGCGCACTAATTAGCTCTAACTATAAGATTTATCAAAAAGAAAGGTTTTGAGCCTACTTTTAAACGAACAGATGGTGACTGCCTCCCGAACTGAAAGTGGTAGATTATTCCACAGCCGAGGGGCTTGATGGCTAAAAGCTCTGGCTCCTACTCTACTTTTAGAGAATTTAGGGACGACAAATCCCTATTTGTCATTTCTGCTTTACCATCTGAAGCAGAAATGACAAATAGGGATTTTATTTATTTAATGACGGATATGAAAAAAAATATCCATACAACTTTCCATATTGCCCAGTCCTAATCACATGTCGGCAGAAATTACAATAACGTTAAATGTCTCTGAAAGCCATCTAATCAATTCTAATTAGCCAACTTTTAAATAGGCCAGGCTCTAGATTTTGGTGATAAATTTGTCATGGTAGAGGGCCTATTTAGTTTGTGAGACTACCAGTAGTGTGCAAGCTAATCCTGGGTTTTTAGCTTCATCAACATGAAATGTCAGACATACAGAGTCATTTACACATTATTTTCATGCTCAATAAAATTGTAGTTTGAGCGTTTTCTTGTTTGTTTTCATGCTACAGTGACGTCAAAAGTTTCAATATTGCTGTCAAATATGTCACAAACATAAATGGTGTAACACTTCCACCATTTTCAGAATAAGAGCACTCCAGCATTTATATTGACTGCATTCATTAATTTGTTTTTAAAAGAGTTTTATTTTGAAATATTTGCAGGCGCGAAAGATGAACAGCTTTATACTGTATAGGAGTGATATCTATTTAAGTACACAGGACTACTTTTAAACAAGAACATACCTTAGTTATACTTGAAACCTCAGAAATGGTGTAATTAAATTAAAGTTTAAGATAAATCAATCAATCAAATTTTATTTGTATAGCCCATATTCACAAATCACAATTTGTCTCATAGGGCTTTAACATGGTGTGACATCCTCTGTCCTTAACCCTCAACTAGAGTAAGGAAAAACGACTAAAAATCCTTTTAACAGGGTTAAAATACGTAGAAACCTCAGAGAGAGCCATGTGTGAGGGATCCCTCTCCCAGGACGGACATAAGTGCAATAGATGTCAAGTGTAGAGGAAACATAATCAAGATAAAGGTTTTAGCAGCTGTCATATCATCATCAGTATTCATCATCGCATGTTTTCCTAATGTCATGCAGCCCTAACTTTGTCCCAGATTTAATTGGATTTTTAAGGTTGTTACACTCACTCAATTTCTACAGATTTTCACTTTACAGACAGCTGTACAGATTTATACAGATACACATTGATAAATTAATTAGAGATACATTTTCCCTTTGAGGATGGCAAGTATATGTTATTATTATCCTTGTTAATTATTATGAGATATATTAGATTGATGACCGTTCGACGAAGACCTGACCATAATTGTTATGCATAAATGCAGGTGATTCCAAATCAATCAAGCTGCATGGTGCTGGGCTGGGAACAGGTCCAAACAGAGGACGTCTGTTCCTCATGCCACCCTCATGGAGACAGTTTCTGACAGTTTGGTCAGAAACTAAATGTCAGTAACTTGCTGGAGGTCATTTTGTAGGACTCCGGCAGTAGTCCTCCTGTTCCTCATAAGGCAAAAGACCGATACCGGTCCTGCTGCTGGGTCGATGCCCTTTTAAGGCCCAGTCCAGCTCTCCTTTTGGAACGGCCGGTCTCCTGGTATCTCCTCCATGCTCTTGAGACTGTGCTGGGAGACGCAGCAAACCTTCTTGGCACTGCCTGAACGTGTGGCCTCGGAAAAAAAATAAAACCAAAGAGTTTTAAAACCAAAAAAAAATAATACAATTCTATATGCCATCCTGGAGCAGCTGGACTACCTGTGCATCCTGATTGGGTTGCAGGTAAAGCCTCATGAATACCAGTAGTGACAGGGACACTCACAGAATACAAAACTAGAGAAGAATCATTATGGAAGGATAAGAAGAGAAACAATTGTCTGTGGTCACCACATATAAAACTGTTCCCTTTTTGGGGGTTGTCTGGTTTAAGCCTGTCCATTGCACCTGTTGTCACTTTCATTTACACCAAAGCAGATGAAATTGATTCACGATCACTAGTCCTTCTTAAATGGACAGAATGATATCCCTGAAGTCTACCTGACTTGGTGTTATACTGTGACGTTTAAGTGTTCACATACATTTTTGGAGCAGTGTCCTTTGTCATAGATTTCTTTGTATTATCTTATATTTCCATTTCTACCCAACTATCCTTGATCTATCACACATATTTGTGTCTGATTACTTGCCTGTACTCGACAGGCACTTTTTTCCGAATCCCACTTCAGCACTATGCAGTTAATGCAAGTAATGTTAGCTGTTAAACCTGTCGCAATGTTATTGTTACAATGGATACAGCTTGCTTGTTTATCCTGATTTGGGAAGTGTGAAGTGTGTAAATGACCTTAAAAAGGAATTGTTGTGAATAGGCTATGGGTAGATTGTTTCATTTTTGCAAACATCTCCCTTAACAAACAATGTATGTTGCTCTTTCTTCAACTGATAGCTTCATTTAACTTTGAAGAATGCCCATGTGTCCAACTAAATAATTGCATCGTATTTCTGTTCAAACGCAATCATACTATGACTGAATTATTAAAATATATATGATATATACAAATATTTTGTTCACACTTTGCTTGTCTTCCTCTCTCCAGGTTCTGTTGCATTACTTTCACAACAGGTGACCCCCACCCCTCCGCCAAAATCCGGCTATTAGATGTGACCACGAGGTTGATAAGGCGAAGCCACCATGTCTTAAACACAGACGGGCCCTCTGGAGCCCTATCTCCCCACCCTGGCCAATCTTCCTCCTCCCTCCTCCACCACCTTACCCCTTCCCCAATCCCCATCCCTTTCCCAGACTTCCGTGGACATGTGAGGGACAGGTTACCTAACCCTGGCTCCCCACTGGCACATCCCTCCCCTCCCTCCGGAGAAATGACCCTGCAGAAGCACCAGCCGCTGAGAGGTGGTAGTGGTGGGGTGATGGGTTCAGACCGGGACCTGAACTCCACTACTTCCTCCATCTCCCTGTCCTCTGGGAAAAAGGCCCCCAAGAAGAGGCGCCTCTCTTTGGCGTCTCTTTTCAGACCGCGAGGATGGGAGCCCAAATC
Organism: Platichthys flesus; assembly: GCF_949316205.1. Taxonomy (NCBI): domain Eukaryota; kingdom Metazoa; phylum Chordata; class Actinopteri; order Pleuronectiformes; family Pleuronectidae; genus Platichthys; species Platichthys flesus. Next base: position 1,075,215 of record NC_084955.1, read on the forward strand.
AGGGCGCCAAAGGTCCCGAGAGCTCCAGCAACCTGGACCTAGTAGCCTTGGAGGGGTCGGTGGCATCGCCAGCATCGAGAGCATCCACTCTGAGATGAGTAATGACAAGAACTCCGCCTTCTTCTATGTGGCTGGGACCGGAGCTGCCTCTGCCTCTGCTGCTGCTGCTACTACCACCTCATCTGCCTCAGGGTCTTCTTCCTCTACCTCCTCCTCTTCCTCCTCCTCAAGGGGAGGGGTCGGTGTGGTAGCAGAGCTACTGGAGTGCCCGCTGTGCCTTCTGCGCCACTCAAGGGAGAACTTCCCTGACATCATGACCTGTCACCACCGGTCCTGCATCGACTGCCTGCGCCAATACCTGCGCATTGAAATCTCAGAGTCACGGGTCAACATCAGCTGCCCAGAGTGCTCAGAGCGCTTCAACCCGCACGACATCCGCATGATATTGAGTGATCGGGCACTCATGGAGAAATATGAGGAGTTCATGCTGAGGAGGTGGCTTGTGGCTGACCCAGACTGCCGCTGGTGCCCTGCACCGGACTGTGGGTAAGCATACAAATAGACAAGAGTGTTCTCTAGAATGTTTGGCTGTAATGACATATGTGAGGGTCACCTTCATTAGCTGATCAGCACACCAGTAGTACGAAACTAATGATTTAATTGACACTTGTGATTTGGTAAAAGAGGTTTTCTCAAAACTTTAGATGGGAATAGGTCCAGTTATATTTATTATACTGTATATCTTTAATGTTTTATCAAATGGGATCACAGGACTATGTGTCAAAAATAGCCAAGGAAAACAAAACTTGAAAGTCAGCTATTTCTTCTCAGATAGACTGATATACAGGCACGTGCACAGACATTTTTGGGGGCAGGTGCTCAAACCCCCAAAAGGGCACCCATCGCTAAAACTATTTATGAAATTAAAAATAATAATAATAAATAAATAAAAAACAAAGTAGGATATTTTCAACTTATATATATTTATTTTTGTTAAACTAACTCAAATTATCAATTTGAATAAATATATGAATAACAGGCAAAAACTGACAAAACAAGGCCATATTGAATAACCAAATAATATGTTAGGGTCATGGATGTGATGGGCTCCTCAGAATCAGAATTATTTTTATTGCCATGTATATTTGCACATACAGGAAATTGCCTTAGTGTGGTTGGTGCACTTTACAAACAACAAATTAAAAACAACAATATATACAGTTAAAGAGTTACGTGCGGTTTTAAGGTGCAGAGATTGGTAATAGTGCCAGTAATATAGGGTTATAAATTATGTGCAAGGGTGGGGGAGGGGGGCAGAGTCAGTGTGATGCGGCGTCAGTGTGATGCAGGGGGCTTGTTTGTGAGCCCCACTGCCATGGGGAAAAAACTTTTCAGGTGACGCAAGGTTTTAGTCCTGATGGCCGGGAACCTTTTTCCAGACGGGAGTCTCTGGAACAGGTGGTGAGCGGGATGGGAAGGATCAGCGATGATCTTGCCTGCTCTCTTACTGGTCCTGGAGTGGAAAAGATGACAGCCGGCAGGTCACAGCCGATGACCTTCTCAGCTGACCGGATGATCCGCTGCAGTCTGCCCTTGTCCTTGGTAGTGGAGGCAGCGAACCAGACGGTGATGGATGGACTCAATGATGGCTGTGTAGAAGTCAACCATCACTTTCGGAGGCATGCTGAATTTCCTCAGTTGCCGCAGGAAGAACATCCTCTGCTGGGCCTTCTTGATGATAGAGGTGATGTACTCCGCCCATCTCAGGTCCTGTGCAATGATCGTCCCCAGGAATCTGAAAGACACAACTGTTTTAACAGGGGAGTTGCACATGGTGAGAGGGACGGTTTGAGCTGGGCTCCTCCTGAAATCTGCTACCATCTCTACAGTTTTTAAAGTGTTCAGCTCCAGATGGTTCTGGCTGCACCAGGAAGCCAGGCTGTTTACTTCCTCTCTGTAGGCGGCCTCGTCCCCATTGGAAATTAATCCAATAAGGGTGGTGTCGTCAGCAAACTTCAGAAGTTTTACAGAGGGATGGCTGGAGGTGCAGTTGTTGGTGTAGAGGGAGAAGAGAAGAGGAGAGGAGAGAGCACACAACCCTGTGGGGCTCCAGGGCTGATGGTCCGCGCTGCTTCCTGTCGGTCAGGAAGTTAGTGATCCACCTGCAGGTGGGCTCAGGCACGCTCAGCTGTGTCAGCTTGTCCTGGAGAAGAGCTGGGGAGATGGTGTTGAATGCGGAGCTGAAGTCCACAAACAGGATCCTGGCGTAGGTGCCAGGGGAGTCGAGGTGCTGGAGGATGAAGTGGAGTCCCATGTTGACTGCGTCATCTACGGACCTGTTGGCTCTGTAGGCAAACTGCAGCGGGTCGAGGAGGTGGTTTGTTATGGTCTTGAGGTGGTTCAGCACGAGGCGCTCAAAGGTCTTCATCACTACGGAGGTCAGGGCGACTGGTCTGTAGTCATAAGGCCTGTGATCCTCTGCTTCTTGGGAACGGGGATGATGGTGGATGTTTTAAGGCAGGCGGGTACAACACATTCAGCCAGGGAGGTGTTGAAGATGTCCGTGAATATTGGAGACAGCTGATCCGCACAGTGCCTTAAGGCCTCAGTATGCTTCTCCGAGTCCGTTGCGGACTGACGGGACGGACGGATCGGATGGACCCTTTTTGATTTATAGTTCTACAAGCCTTTTTGTTGTGAAAACAATTCACCGCCAGAACAGTAGAAGGCGCAACGGAAGTCGAGCTTAGAGAAGCCTACCTCATGAGGTATATAGAAGAAGTCCACGCTGGTTTATTTACGTCCTCCCAGCTCCTCACACACAGTGAACGATGGCAACTAACAGAAAAAGGCTGTTGATGATGCGACAGTTTTTGCTGAATAAAGTGACTCAGCGGGTCAAAATGCTTGTGTTATCGTGTCTTAACGCAGCGGTTCCCGGTCTTGTTTCCAAACTGCGTTGCTAATTCAACAGCTGCAACAGCTTGAAGCTACACGGAGGCAGCTAGCTTCCCCCCAGCTTCCACACACAGTCAGCACGGACACCCAATACTAACTACTACCAAGTGTTTGCTTCTAACCTGACGGTGTTTGAGAAACAGTGTCATGACAGCCGTGGCATTAAAGTCAGCGGGTTTTTGCGCTGTTCCCACCCGTGTTAGCATGGTGGCTAGCCCCATTATGAAAGTTTGTTATAACCGTATGTGACCGTACACACATGCTGTAAGTGGTCTAGCCACTTAACACGCTGGCTTAACACGCTTGTCACATTAATCATAGAGTCGTAGTTGTGATTGTAGTTTATTGTGATGTAGGGAATGGAACAGGAAGTTTCCATTCCGAAATGCTGGCGTTAGCGGACCAATCACAGCCAAGGGCTATCCGTGGGCTCTCCGCCATTTCGACGTGTAGTTAGAAAAATGAGAGCTGCACGAAAATCTCTCCGAGGAGCCGCGGAGAGGCCCGGAGAGGGTGTTCCACGTTGGAGAAGGCGGTCCTATCTGTCCGTGTCCGTCAAAACGGAGAAGCATCCATTGGCCTTTAGTGTTGAGGGGGAGACAGCGTCTGGTCCAGCTGCCTTACAGGGGTTCAGTCTCTTCAGGAGCTTATTTACATCTCTCTCCTGAATTGAGAGAGGTGTGATGGGGGGTATGGATGTGTGATGGGGGGGATGGAGGGGATGGGGCAGTCTGGGGCCATTTTGTGGGGGGGGGGGCTATTGTCTTTGTCCAGGCTGGGGAGAAGAGGTGTGATAAATGCGGGGGGGGGTTGAGAGTGTCTATCGAATCTACAGTAGAAGTCGTTCAGTTCGTTTGCAAGTCTCAGGTCTTCCACAGAGTGGGGGGATTTGATTTTGCAACCAGTGATCACACAAAGGCTTTTCCAGACAGACGAGGAGTCGTTGGCTGCAAACTGTTGTTCCAGCTTCTTTGAATACTGTCGTTTGGCCTCCTTAATCTCCTTGCCAAACAAGTATTTAATCAGTCTGCACCTATCCATGTCCCCACTCTTGAAGGCCACCTCCTTCTCCAAACAAAGCTGTTTGAGCTTTGCTGTGAACCAGGGCTTGTCGTTGTTGTTATATACCCTGGTGCGTGTCGGAATACATTTGTCTTCTGAGCACCTGAGAGCTTTTGATTTGTCGGGGCCGGTGAAAAAGTAATTTCCTTAAAGTTCAGAACTGCAGTGATCCCGTGGTCCGAGTTGACTTTTTAGGGGGTGACATATAAAAATGTGGCTGTAATGTCACCTATAATCCACGTGACTGTTTTTTCCTAATTCAGTGGCGGTGAGGGTTTTGTTTAAAACTGGGTATTGGGCTGGATTTATACATGATAAGGGGATGGACGCTCCATTAGTTTTAAAAGGTCACTATGGGGTCTAATTTGGGGGTATAACGTGACCTTCTGTGGACACTGGGCAACTTCATTGGTCATAGCCGTTGCCGTGTTCCCCGGCGGCAGATGGCATCTGGTGTGGGTGCGGGCGGCCTCGTCCTGGGGGTCCTCCGCGATTGGGGCCTTGCCCTCTGTAGGGGTTAGGGTTAGGATTTGGTGGTGGTCCCTCATAATGGCAGTCTCAGACCCAATGTTCAGATTGGCCGCATATGTAGCATCCAGTATTGGAGTTTCCTCTTGTTTGACCTCTATACTGACCACAGCCGTACCCCCCTCTTGGTCTGAAGGGAGGGGGTTGAACGAATGGAGGCATGGTTTGATTGTCTCTTTCGATGTTCCTAGCCTGCACTACTGCGCCTGCTATTTCCAAATGTAATCCTAATACGGCAGCCATCTGATTAAGGGGCTCTTCCCCTGACCAACGACTCTGCAGCTCTTGGAGTTCTCTCCGAACCTCCAGTCGTGATTTTTCCACTTCTCTGAGGTTGTTGCTTAGCTCAGCCACCTCCTCCTCACACTGTCGCTTCATACTGATTCTTTCGGTGTCTGCACTTCGCAGACTTTCTCTCAGTTGGGTGTTTGATTGGCTGAGAGTGTCCCGCTCTTTGCTGAGGTTGCGTTGCAGCTCCATACTCTCTTTCCTATGGTTTTCTGCTGCGTCCTGAGTTTGGTTGGGCTGGCGTTTGCCGTTCATCACATCCTGTCTCAGTTGGTCTCTACTCTCCTCATTCGCTGTGAAAGAAGCTCTGCACTGGTGCAACTGTGCGAGAGCAATATCAGCATGTGACTGAAGGTCGATACTTATCTCTCGTAGACTCTAGATTTGACGTTCGTCCTCGCAGGCTGCGTCTTCCAGCTGAGAGAGAAGCTGCAGCAGGGTGGTGGGGGTCTGGACAGGGGCGGCGGCCATCTTTCGGGATAAAACACATTGGTTTTGACAGGACATTATTTATTTTTCTTTAGCCTGTTAATAATAATACCTCCAGAACAGCACACCCATCAGTATTCCAAGCAGAAGGGACAGACTCAGAATAAACCAGATCCGCTACCTCAGCCACTCAATGTTTTTGTAGCGCTGTGACATGTCGATGAATGTGTGTGTATTTTGGTTGGTCGGTATTGGTCGTGGTGGTATGTCAGGGGTGTGTATCTCTGTCTGTAAAAAGTTAAAATCAGAATCAAAATGCTAATTCAAAATCTAAATCTAATTCAAAATTAAAAACAATAACAAAGACAAAAATGAAACAAAACCAAAATCAATTAAATATTAAATAAAACCTAATTTAATATACAATTAAACAGTTGTAACCTGAGCTTTAACATCTTTAGGTTTCCCCAGGTGTAATACCCTTTACCAGCAACCAGTTGGTGTATAGAGGCCAAAATGGCAAAAGTATTAATTCAAAAGGTCAAAATTTTAGTATTTTGATAATTTCAGGCAGCACAGAATTAAGTTTAAAGTTTAGGTTGAATTTCTCATCCTCATATGACTGATTTGGTTCATCGCAAGCACATGAATGACTTCAGCTCTAAAAAATTAAAATAAAAAGTCAGTATTAGAGCATTTCAACAAGACTCAAACATTAATCCCTTTTTTGAATCAATTATCCTTTGCTTTCAGTTGATATGAAACAGTTGTTAGATTATGCTCACAGATATAATCAATGATTGTTTCAACATAAATTGTTGTGAAATAAAAATAAAAATAAAAGGGGTGGAGTATGGATTTATATTCCAAAGAAAAGAGATAGATTTTCCCTTCTCATCAAACTCGAGCAGAACAAAGCAGACCAGCTCTGTCTAGCTTCACAGGGCTCATTACATCAGAGAATCAAGTTCTCCATACTAAAAACAAAAACAATTATTGTTTCATTGTCACACAACCACAGTTGAGGATGACACTTTTCAAGGGTGTAAATGGCTAATAAATATCAAAAAACAAAGAAAGAAAATTCAAAAAACATTAAATTTTAACTGTACTCAGAGATGGACTTTTAAAGGACACATTAATGTGATTTTGTAAGGTTGGTTAATAACTCATCCTTGAAGTTATATTACGAATCAAATCAATAAATTGTGAAGTATTAAACTGGTGTCTACTATTATCCCTGCTGTCGGGTAAAAAATAAGATATTAAATGATCTGATTTTATGTAGAAATTTGGAGGCCTAAACCTTTTCTCCTTTCCTGTAATGGATTTGGATATATTTGAAAAATCTGAAACCACAAATTTCTGCCAAAAAAGTATTGAAATCCTAACACTTCACAGAAGCTGATGTAGGACGTCGCAGCATCTGTATATTCGTCCAGGCTGTTAGAAGCAGGTAGACCAGGTAGGGTTACTGATTCTCCCTCATGTGTTTTACAAGTTGATGGCCTGATCCAAGATAAAAGAGAGCTGCTACCCAGAGCTGCTTGCTGCAGTTCCCTGTCCTTCTGCTTTTGGAGTCTCTTATCTTTGCATTATGCTGCAAAATGTTCACAAATATACCACAATTTGTGAGCGCCGCGGAGCATGTCGCGCGAAATTCTCACAAGAACTCAAATAAATGCCCCGTCAGATCTCAAAACACATTTGGGGGGAATTGATGACAGAGAGAGTAATTTTTATTCTTAAATATTGATGAATGAAGAAAAAATTGGGCTCCAGCAGAAGGGCACTTTTCTCGTCCAGGACAAAAGGGCCAGTGCTTGAGCACAACTAGGGATCTATTTATATGTAGATTGACAAAAACTTGTTTGCTGTACCACTGCAGTACACAGTGTTTTTATCAGCCACAGCCTTGCTGCCTTTCACATCTATGTTTGTTAGACAAGAAAGCATGTATGTGTTTCTTGTGTAATAACAGGTTTTTTTTGGTTTCTGAGGAAACTACAGTGTCCTTTTTAGTTTTTCCTATTCTCTGCTCTATCCTTTCCTCCTGTTCTGAATCCAGTAGATATGATTGTGGGATATGTTGCTGAAATATTGTCATTTGTGTTATTCAGGGAATCGCAGGGTCTTGACAATTATTATATATATATATTAAGTCTATATATCAATTTAGGGAAAATCAAGACCCTTAAGAAGTATTAATCAGTTTTCATATGATGAACCGGAGTGAACGTCACGTTCATAGCGTACACAGAGCCGGGGCTCCGCCCCGCACCCTGCTCTCTCGCTCAGAGACACAGTGAGATCAGAGCTTGTTTGTTCTTAACAGTGGAAACAGTGAAAACAGAGTTTCTCTGGTCACAGCTGCTGCATAAGCTGCAGTTGGTTTGTACTGAGCTTCAGTTTATGTTTCCGCCTCCAGTCTGACCTGCTCTTGCGTTTTGTTTTAATATTTCGTCAACTAAAATATGTGTCACATCCTATTACGTCTACAGCCTGACGTTCTTCCCTGCAGGTCGGTAATCTATATTGTTCGACTCGGTAAACTAACCATGGATAAATCCCCAAAAAGATCAATCTGGGAGGAAAATAGAGAGTTTAATTCTGCGTGGACAGATTAATCTGCTTTCACTCCCCAACGATGCTGGCTAACCTGTATGCTTGATATGTGGCGAGGAATTGACAAACAACAAAAAATGTAATGTTTAAAGACATTTCCAGAGCGAGCACATAGCATCTGCTGAAAAGTACCCAGCTGGAGATGAGCAAAAAAAGCATAGTTCTGTGTTTTATTTGTTTCAAAGTAGGCCTAAACATGGGGGAAAAGGGGACAAAATGGCTCTTTGGATAGTAAAGGGATTGTTATTGAATCAGGACATCACACCCGTTTATTTTGCTTCACACCTCAAAACTTCTCTCACGACAACACCCCCTTCCGTTAGTACCCCCCTTCAAAACAAGAGTCCCAACCAATACCCTGCTTATAACAGGAACTACATATCAACCTTCCACAATAAAGCCACTAAATAAAATAGCTTACAGGTGTGTTGTTTTTTCGATGTGAATAGCATATTTGTCAAAAGTTGTTTAAAGTTTATGTGAATTCATATATTCTAGCCCTCACAACAGCGCAACAAAAAAATACGAGGGACGAGGCTCAAGCATAGACTGTATATTGGCTGGAGCGGCGTTGCTAGGCAACGTCTGTCTCAGAGATCGATTCGCGCTGCGGTCTGCAAAATAGTTTTATTATTTAAAGTATTATAAAAGTGCCTATTGCAGTATCAATTTACTGCTCAGTGTGTCTGTGCAGTGTTTCTCACACCACAAGTGGATTCTGACTGCCATATTAATTTCAATCTAGGCTCTTAATTTGTCTCTCAAAGTGGACCAGATTGATGCATCTTAACTTTAAAATGTACTATACAGTGGATATAAAAAGTTTACACACCCCTGTTAAAATGCAAGGTTTTTGTGATGTAAACAAATGAGACAAAGATAAATCCTGTCTGAACGTTTTCCACCTTTAATGTGACCTATAACGTCAACAATTCGATTTGAAAAAACAAACTGAAATATTTTAGGGGGAAAAATAAAAATAAAAAACTAAAATAATGTGGTTGCATAACGCCGGGTTCACACCGGACGCGGAAGCAACGCCGAAGCGAGGCGTGAGCGCTAATCCCTAGCGTGCCAGCGCTTGGCTGTTCACACCGGGCGCGGTAACGACGCAAAAGCGCCGCTGTTACCAGCCTGCAGTAAAAACGGCATTTAATAATTTTTTTCAAGCATATACTTACTTGTTGCTCCAAAATTAACTGCAACAGCGTCCCAACATGTGTCATTGTAAGTGTTGTCTATATACAACATGTTCCGAGGATCATACAATTCACTGCATTTCTCCACTTCAATTATTAATTTAATGTCATCTATGTTGAAGAACTTTGCTGTTTGCTCCGTTAAATGTCGGGTGTCGAGGGTAAATTCGTATTCTCGTCTCGACCTATGTGGAGAATACGTAGCCCCCCTCTCTCTCTCTTTACCTTTATGTCTGCTTGTGTGGCTGTAGTGGATGGGCAGAGGGGGACATTTAATAATGTGGTCGGTAAAAGTGGTAAAATTAAAACTCCTGGACAACAGAAGGTGAATACAAAGTATGGGATGCATATTTGATCTTTTATATCATATAAAATATGTCGTCAATATCGTTTAAAATCATTTTTCAGTGTGTTTCCTGTCGCGATATGCTCGCGTCAAGCGGAAAAATAGACTCGACGCCGAAACGATCGCTGCACGGCGCGAGGCAGCCGTGGCGCAACGCTATGCTTCAGCGTCCGGTGTGTTCAGCATAACGATTTAACATGGGAGTGGATGGGAGCCAGAGGCTTGGCGCTGCGCTTACACCTCGCTTCAGGGTCGCTTCCGCGTCCGGTGTGAACCCGGCGTAAGTGTGCACACCCTCTTATAACTGGGGATGTGGCTGTATTCAAAATTAACCAATCACATTCAAACTCATTTTAAATAGTAGTCAGTACACACCTGCCATCATTTACAGTGACTCTGATTAATCCCAAATAATGTTTAGGTGTTCTAGTAGGATTTTCCTGACTTTCTCTCAGTTGCAACTTACAGCAAGAGCCATGGTCCGCAGAGAGCTTCCTAAGCATCAGAGGGATCTCATTGTTGAAAGGTATCGGTTAGGAGAAGGGTACAAATAATTTTCAAGGCATTAGATATACCATGGAACACAGTGAAGACAGCCATCATCAATTAGAGAAAATATGGCACAACAGTGACAATACCAGGAACTGGACATCCCTCCAAAATTGATGAAAAGACAAGAAGAAAACTGGTCAGGGAGGCTTCCAAGATACTTACAGCCACATCAGCTGGCTGTGTACTACATGTGACAACAATCTTCCATCTTCTTAATATGTTTGGGCTATGGGGTGCGGTGGCAAGACAGAAACCTTTTCTTACCAAGAAAACATCCCAGCCCGGCTAAATTTAGCAAAAACATACATGAAGTCTCCAAAAAGCATGTGGGAAAATGTGTTGTGTTCTGATGAAACCAAGGTTGAACTTTTTAGTCATAATTCCAAAAGGTATGTTTTGTGCAAAAAACTACACTGCACATCACCCAAAGAACATCATACCCACAGTGAAGCATGGTGGTGGCAGCATCATAAGCCTTTTACAGATGGCGATTTATTCAAGGAAGCAATGAACATTGCTGGAGAGACTGTTGAACAAGACTTCTAAAACCATCTTACCTCTGAGAAATGGCCGTTTCACAGATGAAAATAATCAAATCAATGTACAGGAGCCGGTTTACTGACAGACTGCCTCAGACTAACTGTCTGTAGCTAAGAGTCAAACTACAAAGCACACACATTGTTAAAAGTGATGCTGCATAAAATGGAACTTAGAGCTGCACTTAGCTTAATTGCACTGAGAATTTTGTTTGTGCACATTACAGTTCTACTTTCTAAAATCTTATGGTAAACAGGGTAACTTATATGAAACTTCAGTGGATAAACCTTTATGGTTAACAATGGCACTTCATTTGATCTCCTCACTGCAAGTGTGTTTGTTTGTCTACTACAGTGTTATTATATATTATATAAATATTAGCTATTTTTGATTTAGTCTTAGTCTTTTGACGAAAATGCATTTTAGTTTTAGTCACATTTAGTCATTTTTATCCTTCTTAGTTTTAGTCTAGTTTTAGTCGACTAAAACAAATTACATTTTAGTCTAGTTTGAGTCGACGAAAACAAATTACATTTTAGTCTAGTTTTAGTCACATTTAATAGCCAAATTAAACTCCTTTTCTATAAAAACATATAGCTGCAGCCTAATAGCTTAAAATATATATTTAGTTTTAAATGTGAAAACAAAAAGTGAGAGCAGGTCAGACTGGAGGCGAACACAGAAACTGCAGCTCGGTAGAAACCAACTGCAGCTTCTGCTCTGATCAAGAAGCTGAGGCGCTGATCTCTGATCAGCTGAGACCAGAGAAACTCTGTGTTTTCACTGTTTCCATAGTTAAGAAGCAGTCGGTCACTGAGGGGCTTCTTCACGTGTACTAGCTCTGATATTGTGTCTGTGAGCGGGGCGGGGGGGCGGAGCCTCGGGACCGGTGCGCTATCTGGGAACGCACAGACACAGACACACAGACTTACTCGCCCGCTCCTGATACTTTATGACGGCCTGATACGATGATGTTAAACAAATTATTGTGACTTAGTCAACCACCAACATTTTCGTCTCGTCTCGTCAACGAAAGTTAAAAATAGATATAGTCATAGTTTTTATTTTCAAAGATCTGTTTTCGTTACGTCTTCGTCTCATCTTCGTCATGGAAAAAGGGTCGTTAACGAATATATTTCGTCATCGTTTTCGTCAACGAAATTAACACTGGTCTACTATGGACAAAATAATTTCCTTATAAAAATGTAGATTATGGGCCACATGACTTTTTTTGTGTTGGAATAAAAATAAGTAATGTAAAATTCTTCAAGCAAGACAGCTATGGTCTGTTTAATATTCTAGTAGCATTATTTTCTTCTTTGCATCAATTTGAAAGTTTAACCAAATCATTTTATGTAATTCAAATACAATTAGCCTAAGTATAAGGCCTCAAGATGGAAGTTCAATCAAGGTGATCTTTCATTTCAGAAAGGCCAAGGTTGGGGATCTTGGGCTTACGAAGGTTGGTGATAACTCTTTTAGAGTATACAGTGCCAAGTCTGCACTACCATGTCAATGTTATTTTTTTCTTTCTTGAAGAGCATAGACTTGTTTGAGAGCAGGACTTGTGGAGGACTGATATCACATCTGGATTTCGTAATGCTTTCACTCAAAACCATGTGTCAATTAGGCCCCGTTTCAGACCTGGTATTGACATGAATCCTGAGCGATCCGATCACAAGTACGTCACTTCACACCTGGTATTGGAATAGCTCCCTGCATTTGTCTCCTATGAACACTTGGGACTTGATCTCATTCCTCACACTACATTCTGTTCGCAAATGATGCTGTTTGCATCAATTTTCTGAGTCGTGCTTTTCAATGAAGTACATTTTTTCTCACTTGGGTCCGTTCACACCTTGACTTAGAGCTCTCCACTTGTGATTGGATCATTTGTGATGGATATTTGAATCAGGTTTGAACAGGGTGTGAGAGACGGACGTCTGTTCAGAGTATCACCTATGGGAATAAAATATGAGGTCCCCTTTTAATCGATCTTGTTCTTTAGAAAACAGGAAGCAAACCATTGAATAACTGAAAAAAGTTGAAAAATATTTGTTTAAGATAATGCATTTGGGTATTTATATGATTTGTTTGTCCTCTACTAGATATGCAGTGATAGCCTTCGGCTGTGCCAGCTGTCCTAAGATCACGTGCGGCAGGAAGGGCTGTGGTACGGAGTTCTGTTACCACTGTAAGCAGCTGTGGCATCCCAACCAAACCTGTGATGCAGCACGGCAGCAGAGAGCGCAAAGCCTGCGCCTGAGGACCATCCGCTCATCCTCCCTCAGCTATAGTCAAGAGAGCGGAGCTGCAGGTTAGCTGCCTACGCATGCAGGCGCACACACGCATGCATACAAAAACCTTGAACCCTATGAACATTCATTCTCTGTCTCTCAGCTGATGACATCAAGCCATGTCCGCGTTGTGCTGCTTACATCATCAAGATGAATGACGGAAGCTGTAACCACATGACCTGCGCCGTCTGCGGCTGTGAGTTCTGTTGGCTCTGTATGAAGGAAATATCAGACCTGCACTACCTGAGGTCAGTGAGTCCACACAAACGCATCGCTTTCTTAAAGGGATAGTTCATCGAAAAATTATAATTCACTCATCTACTCACGACTTACCGATGGAGGGGTGGATGAATATCTGAGTCCACAAAACACTTCTGGTGTCAGGGGTAAACTTTGTTGCAGCCATAATAAAATAGAAAAAAACACAAAATGCCTCCATACTCGTTTGGTGTCATCCAAGTGTCTTCAAGCCTCAACATTCATATTCAATTCGAAATTAGGTCATTTACACCGTGTTTTAAGCCTAAATGTCAACAGTAAGTGGCTAAGCTCGCTGCCTTAGCCACACAAGGGTGTGTCAGAGGATCCGTGAATGCACCTTGTAGAAAGATATCAGTAGAAATTAGGCTAAAAACATGGTGTTAATTACCTGGTTTGAGTATTATAAGAATGGACTCACCATTAACTTCAGTAGTATTGGATTCTGCTGCAACAAAGTTTACCTCTGAAACTCCAGAAGTGTTTTGTGGACACTTCACCCACACCTCCATTGGCATAGTGCAGGGTTCTTACGGTCATGAAAAACCTGGAAAAGTCATGGAATTGTAAAGTGTTTATTTCCAGGAATAGTGCTTCAAAAGTTTTGGAGAAGTCATTGAAATTTGTTATATTCATATTTTCATATCTTTAATTTACGCAGAGTTTTTAAATTATTTATATGCTTTTAGAAGAAATACGCTCAAAATGGAAGCAGGCATACTACCTCATACTAAAGCGAAAGTTTGTTTGGGAAGCAGGCGGGATAATGCACTATGCCAGGGAAATGTAGGTTTAACCATGGTGGCTACAAATGGAAAAGTACATGTCTTTTAATCAAACTATTGTCTCTCATTCATTTGTGTAATTTAAGGTGTACTGTATGCTTTGGAATTGTCATTGTTATTCTAAATACTACATTTTGTCGCTTTTTCATGTATACACCGAGATTTCACAATGTTTTGTCATGGAAATTTGGTTTAAAGATATTGAAAAGTCAAGGAAATCCATTGATTGAAATGTGTATGAACCCTGATAGTTGTGAGTGAATTTTCATTTTTTGGTGAACTATCCCTTTTAAGTACACATCAATGTACAATGTCCAATATAATATTTTTAGCCAATCAGTTAATTCTCATCACTGCCATTCAAGTTATGCCCAGGACAATAAGAACTGAACTACGTACTATTTGCTGTTGTGAGATTGTTCGTCATTTTTATTGGTGGCAGTGATTATTACTCTTCAAACTGTTGAGCTGTCTGGCTAAATAACAACAAAATGCATTTTTCTTTTACTCTTTCAGTCCATCAGGCTGTACTTTCTGGGGAAAGAAGCCATGGAGCAGGAAGAAGAAGATCCTGTGGCAACTGGGAACACTTGTAGGGGCCCCTGTCGGTATCGCACTCATCGCCGGCATAGCTATTCCCGCTATGATTATCGGCATCCCTGTTTATGTGGGAAGGAAGGTGAGGCTCGATAAGACAGTGTTTGTATTAGTATATTAAAGTGCCGATGCTCGTAATTCTTACTACATGCTCTAACACTTGACTGTATTGAGCTGGATGGATTATTATAAAACATTGGGCTCCATTCTCAATGTTTCGTTTTCATCATTTGGAAAGTTCCTGTGTTGTGGAATTCACCTTCTTACATAGAATTCCAGCAATACACTTTTACTGGTAAATATGGTCTACAGTGTTGCATAACATCGTACATATCACCGTTGTCAGTTATGGTAATAAACATGACCAGAAAGAAGTACTACATATAAATCATTAACCAACCAGTATGTCTGTTTCTCAGACTATGAAAGTTGGCTTAGGACATTTCCAACCTTTGCGTCTGTCTACACACTTATGTTGTATCACTCATCAGTTTAGGTCAGTAATTACAGTTTGACATTGCAATAAAATGAACACACTCAGACTCAGACGGCAGAATTCCCCTCCTTCGCCTGCCAAGAAGAAGGCAGAATCTACCAACTTTTTCCCCTGACTAATCCAGAGCAAATCCAGCTTTGATCTACTGACACATCTGAACCATCTGATTATGAATCACCTGCATTTAATGCACTGAACACATCTAGCTGCCCAGATGTGGTATTGATCGGTTTACTCCAAAGCCATGGCCATTTTTTTGTTGTATGGTCATATTAAATTACATTACATGTCATTTAGCCAACGCATTTATCAAAAGTGACTTACAATTACATTTAGGCCATTTTTGGGGGTTCAGCATCTTGCCCAAGGATACTTCGTCATGGGCTGTGATTCGAGCCACTGACATTCTGGTTGGAGGACAACTGCTTTACCCCCCTCAGTCACAACCTCTTACTTTTAAGTCTTGTAGCAGGTTTAGGTTTTCCCTTATAAGTTGACTGATGTATGATATAGTAGTCTTTTGGGGAGGTAAGTAAAGCATCACACTTCCCAGCAAAAGACAAGGAGGCAAACAAGTGGGAAAAGGAAGAACTTTATAAATCAACTAGAGGAAAGCTAGCTGAAAATGGATAATGCTTTCCTAATAATATGAGGCTACTAGACAACTGACTAATGTTGAACTTCTAACTCACTCTGAACTGGTCTAGTGTTCTTCTTATGTGATGATTAAATGAAGACCGTTTCTTTGAGTCCTTGCTGTAAGAATTGTTTGTTCCCTTTTCTCTATCAGATTCATAACCGCTACGAAGGCAAAGATATTTCCAACCACAAGAGGAACCTGGTGATCGCTGGTGGGGTGACGCTCTCCGTCATTGTGTCACCAGTGGTAGCTGCAGTCACTGTCGGTCAGTTTGTTCTCTAATACCTCCGAGCTCCTTCCTGTGTCTCTTGTGTGTCTCTGCCTCTGCTGTAACTCTCTGCACTCCTGGAGATCTTCATTGACATAATCTTGTTTGCCTTTGGTGTTTACATTATGCAAAAGTTAGTTTCTGAAGTCAGTTTGATGTCTCGAGAGTTGCGCATAAGGATGGTCAAGTGGAAGAATGCTCTAACCTTTCCCTGTTTCTTTTTCACCCTTCAGGCATCGGCGTTCCAATCATGCTTGCGTATGTCTATGGTGTGGTGCCCATCTCTCTGTGCCGTAGCGGAGGTTGTGGCGTCTCAGCTGGGAATGGCAAAGGAGTTCGCATAGAGTTTGATGATGAAAATGATATGAATGTTGGCAGTGGGGCAGCTGCCACGGGTAAGCAGACCCCTGACCACACTCGCATCCAAAATCCACCTTCTGTGATGATGCCCAAGTCAGCAAACATCAGATTGTTTTTTGCTCATTAGAGAGTCCTGATTTAATTGAATCTAGCGCAGGTTTCACAAATTATTTATTCTTTCACATTTTTCATTTATATGAAAATCCAAAAAAAAAGTGCATCTTCTGTTACAACCACTGCTTGGAGAAGAAGCCTCACAAGTCCACATTTGTTACATTTCAGTTCAAACAAAATTATGACAGTTTTATCATTTTTTTGTCTATTTGTAATGTTATTTCATGATGGTATCATCTCTGTAGACACTACATCCGTGGCAGACACACGGAACAACCCAAGTATTGGTGAGGGCAGTGTTGGGGGGTTGACGGGCAGCCTGAGTGCCAGTGGCAGCCACATGGACCGTTTGGGCGCCATCAGGGACAACCTGAGTGAGACGGCCTCCACCATGGCCTTGGCTGGAGCCAGCATCACTGGCAGCCTCTCAGGCAGTGCCATGGTCAACTACCTGAACAGGTGCTGAAACAGAAACATACACACATTAATGCAACCTTGGACCTTGTGGCGCTTCTTGTGTCATCTTATCTCCCCCCCCTCACATGTTGTCAGGCTGGAGGTGCAGGCTGATGTGCAGAAGGAACGCTGTAGTCTCAGTGGTGAATCTGGCACTGTCAGCCTGGGTACAATCAGTGACAATGCTAGCACCAAAGCAATGGCTGGATCCATTCTTAACGCCTACATGCCCCTAGACAGGTGAGCATGATTCAATTTTTATTACGATAAATCAGCATCTGTTCATTGGCAGCACTGATGTTGTTCTGTGTAGCTGGAGTCATCCCAGAAATATTTATTATAAAACAGATTGCAGCTGGTCAAACATGATGTTATTATAATGTGGTGCAATAGTGTAATTTCCTTTGTTTTCTATAAAGAGTGCCAGGTTTGAACCCATAGTTTTCACTATTGAGATCAGGGTTTAAACCATTATCCCCAAAAAATACTTTTTTAACATAGCTCCTGTCCCTGTTCGCGTGTTTAAATAGTGTTCTCTATTTAGTATTAGGGAAGTTGACAGAGGTAAGCAGTTGCAGACTTGAGAAGTATTAGTTTTCTGAGGCTCATTGCTTAATCATGTGATATGTACAAAGATGTACACTCAAATACAAACCTATATGCTGTACATACAGTTTATCTTTTTAGTAGCTTACATCTTGTCTCTGTACTCTTCCAGAGATGGGAACAGTATGGAGGTCCAGGTTGACATTGAATCCAAACCTAGCAAACGAAGGCACCACAGCGGCAGCAGCAGTATAGATGACGGTAGCCATGTTGGCCGCTGTGGCTGGACCTGCCCTTCTAATGGCTGCACCTCCTCAGAAGTCAAAGGAACCTCTACAAAGTGGGCCAAAGAGGTCTCTTGCTGCTCCTCCACCAGCTGCGGGGGACAAAAGAGTAAGGGCAAGCTACGCAAGAAAGGCTGCGGAGGCACAAAGATCAACGAGACGCGGGAGGACATGGATGCTCAGCTGCTGGAGCAGCGCAGCACCAACTCCTCCGAGTTTGATTCCCCTTCACTGAGCGGCAGCCTGCCTTCGGTGGCTGACTCCCACTCTAGCCACTTCTCTGAGTTCAGTTGCTCCGATCTTGAAAGCATGAAGACGTCCTGTAGCCATGGCTCCGGTGGAGGCGACTACAACATGCGCTTTGCCACCGTCAGCCCCTTACCTGAGGTGGAGAATGACCGTCTTGAAACCTGCCCCACTTCTTCATCGTTCTCGTCCCAGGAACAAGGAGCTGTGATCACATCCCACTCCCCCACATCCACCTCCTCTTCCCTGGGCCAGGGCACAGAGCTGTCGCCCCTCTGCTTCATCACAGAAGAGAATGTCAACATGGTTTGTCAGGCTGAGCTGGACAGCAAAACTGGAGAGAAGCTTAAAGAAACCAACAACAACCACCACCGACCGCAACAAATCCAGCAGCAGCCCAAGAGCTCCTGTATACAGACTGAAATCTAAAATCTCAATACCTTAAGTGCTGCACAGGTGCTGTTTTTATTCAACATCCTGTCCTCCAGTAAAGTAACAATCAGCTTACACTTTAGCCTGCATTTTCTGGTACTCCCTTGTACAGGGAACTTGTTATTTTGGGGATTTGTGTCCTTCATGAAAAACGTAAAATAGAACTCTGTGCCCACTGAGTGTTGAAAGGCTCGCTGGAAGTATTAAACGGTTACCCAAGTGCAGCCATGTGAAAATTATTAAGGTTTTTTAATGCAGATGCAACACCATACAGTAATCTTAATGTTTCAGCTCTTGAGGTTGACAATAACAGGGACCAGGCAATGTGACTCACTAGTTCCTTTTTTTCTCTTTTTTTTTTTTTAAAATGTATAAGTCGCAGAGGAGCCTTTAGGCTCCTTTCTGATATTATTGTTAGAATTTCTTCCTCCCCAGGATATATAACTATAATGACTGAGCTCAACATTGGTGAACAGTTTAGCACTAAAACAGACCTGTAACACATCCAATGGTATCTTTTAGATGTATGCACAGATGGCGGTATAGACCCTTTGTGGAAAATGGTGCTTTGCAGCCTGGTATCCACTGAGTTTGGACCTGTAGCCTGAAAACCCTTATGTGCTTTTAGTGCTAAGGAGACTGGGAGCTCAGCCTTTGTTTAGTTCTGTGAAAAGCTTTTGATGTTAGGTTTGGGGGATGAGCGTTGATTTGAGAGGTCTCTGGAAGGCCACAGTTGTCCAGATTTTAACATTAAGCAATGGGTTGGTCAGTTCTTGAAAATTATACAATGATTTTTGTTACTTTTCAAAGGTGATTTATTCAAGCTGGTCTGCCTCACTGAGTAAGAGAGCGCTTCGATATCTTTCTTTGTAAACTCATGGTGCCTCTAAGAAGTTGTTTGTGTCTCTCTCTCCACTGTGTCTTCAAGACTCCAAACAGCAACTTATTGTAGGTTACAGAATGTCTATCTGTGTAGGGGTTATGCATTTACAGACAGACCATACTGTGGTAGACATGGTAGATGAAAAATGTTCAATTGCCTACCAAAGACAGCACTCAGGCTCTTGTTAAATCTCATACCTTTGACTTGTCAGCTGTACACAGTGTGGTGCATCCTTTTACACCAGGAGATGAATGAAGACAAGACCCAGGATTATAACGAAATGCAGAACGCTGTTTCAAACACGCTTCACTAATGCTACTCAAATAACTGAGGCTGCACAACAGCCAAAGGCACCTGCACTGTTTACTATATTTCTTATTACATTGATATTCTGCAATGCACAAGGTTGATAGGGATTCATAGTTTTGTTTTGGGTAACCTTCTTCTACTGATTTTCCCGTTGGCAATCGGTGCTGCTGAGCAGACTTGAAGGCAAAATCGGTTTTCAGCACTTTTCTCTCTTACAGAGTGTTTTGCTGATGCCTGTCTTTACAGTTCAGTGGTTGGCTCTATTGAGTTCACTGAGTTGGATCAGGTGAACCTCTACCAGGTAGGGTAAAGCATCCTGAATGGTAATTTGACCGTAGCCTGCTCCTGTATGAGCCGTCAATTTGGTTGGGTGGATAAGGCTACAATCTACAGTTCTCCCTGATTCCATACAAAAACATCTGTTTATCATTCTTCACCAAAACAAAAACCTGTTCTTCATTCTAATTTGAACACAAGTGCCAGATATAATTTGTTATTTGTGCAGAATGGCTTAAGGTAATTGTATATATGTTTGGTAATTTGCTTTACTATATTCATGTAAATGCATATCAGAAAAATAAAAAAATATGATATATGATGTGTTGTCCTCTGTTTTTCAGGTTAATACAATGCCTCGCATATTTAAGGTATTCCAGCTTTAATGGTTATAACTTTCAAATGTGTGAACTCGGAAGGAAGAAAATCTGTTTCCAGTTTATTGAATAGCCCTCTGTTATTATTGTACACATTCTTACATCACTACTAAAATATAATTTAAAACCACAATGAGGAGAAAGTGGAATGTGTGATTATTGCCTGTTGCCCGCTGACTGATCAGCATGAAATACATTTGGTACAATAATGTAGAGCAGATAAACAATTGAAAACAAAACTTAAGCAGTCATCAATTTCGAAATGACTCAATTATTGAGCAGTTGTCAATAACATGGGTAGAAAGAAGAGCAGATGACACATTGTAAACAAATGATTTCATGTTAGTAAATATGAATAATTTCTGATAAAAATCCATTTGATAACTTATTGAATGACATACTCATAGGGAATATTTGTACACACTAAAATATAAGCAACCCACAGTGTGAAATACAAGGCACGCATCTCATTAAGATGCTGCTTCTTCTCCAATGTGTGCATTTCTGCTGGGCTGAATTGCTGTAAAAATGAGTGTGCAGATATGCATTGCCTTACAGGCTAATTTGGTAACAAACAGCATGAATGACTCCGTCGTCTTTTAAATGAAATTTTTCATCAGAGCATAGCTGAATAAACCAGAGCATCTGGGTCATGTAAGGTTACGAACTGTATTTGCTCACACAGCGCTGTCAGTAGGTACCTGTCAGAGAGATAATGTTACCATACGGCACAGAACAGCAGTAAGATGACAATACAAGACTATTTCTTCCTCAAGGAACATACAATACATACAGTCATATTCAGATTTCTCTATCTTAAGGTTTTGTCCTTCTGCATAGAACATCTACCTAACCACCTCAGTAGCAAATTACCTCTCTTGTTCATTTGCTTGGTATTTCTGAAACTTACCGATCTAGGTTAGTGGCAGCAGCTCAGTTAATAAATCAGAAGACTGACAGGGTTCAAGGACCAGCTCACAGCTAAGCACAGTTCTGGGAATATGAGTTTGTCCTGAGCAAAAACTACAGCTTGTAGCGTTACATATAGTTGTACATTGGACCCTAAGTAAAGGTCAATAATATCATGTCTGCCTGTGATACAAAATAAATCTGTATAGCAAAACGTTTCCAGACAGAACAATTTCTTATCCTGTCATTTACACATATGGTGATCATTTACAGTACAGATCAGTGGAGTGAATGTGACCCAGTGCCATGGAATTGCTCTGGGGAAACATTCTACAGCATCCTGCCTTTGTTTACTCAGTTCTTGTGCAGTGGTTTGCATAGACCATAGAGTTGTAGTGCTGCAGCAGCTCATGCAGCAGGGGCAGGAGGGTCAGATATATTTGTTGGCCAAGTTCTGAACATCGTTCTTAGTGAACTCTGTGCTCTCGATGGCCGACAGATGCTCGAACAGATGGGTGATGTGGAGACGTTCATCCTTCTCCAGAAGCATCAGCACAATCTGCAGATACAGCACATCAAACCTCAGTTGATGGAAACAATGTGGACAGATTATTCACGAAATACTTTAAATTGATAAACAAGTAACATTCACTGTGCGGTTATAGAAAATACATTTTTCAGAGTCAAAAAAGCGTGTTCCAATGAGGAGAAAACCTCTCTTACCGAGAACCTGTCCGTTGTGTGCAGATGGTTGAGGTGTTGGAAGACCAGATTGGGGTCTTTCTCCAGGAGGTGGGAGTCCAGCACCTGTACGATGAAGGTGATGGTGCGTCCGTCCAGCTGGCTGCTTAGGTACTGTGGAAGCATCTGCGGAACTGTGGAGGCCAGCAGGTCAGCACAGGCTGCAGTATTACTGCTACAGCGAGCTGCATTCAGAGCCTGGCCGAACTCGTAGACGTTTGTTGGATGAATGTTGATGGTTAGGTCTTCTCCTCTGCAGCTGCTCTCCGAGGTAGGAATGGCTGTCGACTCCTCGTCACCTTCAACCTGAGGAAGATCAACACGGGTGATTTACAAAAGAAGGACTTCAGTTGTGGAGAGGTTTTAAGCTCGTAATTTACAGAGTTACAAAAATGTTTACAGAATTCACTTTCTTTCTTATAAATTATTCGGTTGGGCCACCATGATCCAATCTGTGATGTGCTCTGGTCTTTCTCTAGTGTGAAGGTGAAACAAGTGAGACAAATCTTTGGAGTCCTGCTCACTGTTTGCAGTGTTCCATGTCTAGGAGTTGGTGCATGTGCATCAAGTCAATGGCTCCAACAAATACAGCTGTGATACAGAACACTGTGTGTTGCTCCTTTAATTTGGATATCTACTCTTTCCTTCGGGGCAGGTAGTGTGCAGGCTTGTCTGGACTTGATATATTACCCACACAATCATTAGTGGAGGGTGATGAGAGTGGGGAGACTCCGTTAAAGTTTCTCTATGTGCTTAGAAAATCATAACTATGATCCTAAAGCTGCTTTCACACATGCACTGCACTCTGGAGATCCTCTGGACATTCTCTGGAGGGGCTGTATGAATGAACGTTAATGTTGGGAGTGAGTGGCTAAAAGCTGGAATGTCAGGTGTTGATTTGCAGTGAGTTGATATAAAGGCTGCAACAGTGAAAGAGTAAGAACTCAAACCGGACATTCTAAGTCTGTGGGACAGGTAGGAAATCGGCATCCCCAGTACATGTGTGTATACCTCTGTAATGGGGACAGTCTTTCTGGACTTGGCTTGTGAGTCGAGGGCAAGACTCTGTCTGAGCAGGACTGTGACTTCCTCCAGCTCCCTCTCAGCCTCCTGCAGGTTGGGGTCCTGCTGCAGCACCTCCTGCAGGTCAGAGGTGCATGCAAGGTAGTCCTGTTTGATGCAGAGACAAAATATAGCTTTACACATAAAACCAAAATGTTCAAGCGGGTTTCAATATTTTAAGGATTTTAATTATCTTTTTCACACTTTTACGTTAAATTAATGGATTTCCTCTGACCCCCCCTTCAAATGAACACATCACTTTATGAACTTTGTCATTAATAGACTTTGTTCAATCTGGTCACCTTAAGGCCTTTATTGGCCAGGGCTCTTCTGTAGAAGGCTTTCTTATTGGTCGGCTCTAGTTTCAGTGCTGCGTCACAGTCCTGCTTGGCTTCAGTAAACCTCTCCACCTTCAAGTAGCATAGGGCTCTACACACAAACACAAACACACACAATTTATTAAATTGATCAGTTGTTACTCAGATTAAATGAATTAATTTCATATACAAATACATGATAAATGTATACTATACATATTATATATTGTTCTCGGGGCTCAGCAGCTGTGTAATAGAAGTAATATATGTGGGTTTTCTCTGGTTTGGCTAACAAAGCCCAACACACACAATAGGACATTTTTCCTCAACATCACAGTTACCTCTGTGATATAATCAACAATCTGTGCCTGATTAAGTTGAGTGTGTGAAAAGAATGAAGTGAGACCTGCCTCCTGCATGCACCATGCTTTCTGTTAGACAATCCGTTTGGTATTGGCTTCAGGAGAAGTTGGGATAAACAAAGAGCTGAAGCAGGCAGCTGCTTCCTGAGCCCTGGCTGTTCTACTCTTACCAACATAGATCTGGATTTACAGCAAGGGACAAACTGATGACTAGTTGGGATTCATTGCAGTGCTGAATGCACCATCTGACAGGTGACAGCTGTGGATGATTGATCAGTCTGTTTTAATAAATACAAACCATTGACTTAATTTTTCCAGGTGTTTTGTAACATTCCTGCTTGATGATGAAATACACCATGAGAATGTAGACTATCACAAAACCGAGAGGAACAGAAAGTGAAAGGACCACAGGAGTGGCCGTGAGAGTGAAGATTCAGACCTGTTGGTGTAGACTGCACACTCCTCTGGCTTAAGTTTAAGGCATTCATTGTACTTTCCAAGTGCGTCCTGGTATTGGCCCTTCTTCACATAATCATTCCCTTCTTGCTTCAACACAGTGAAACAAACTTCTGCTTTCCTCTCTGGAAGACAAAGTCAAGGGGTGATTACGTGCCACTGCTTATTCAGACCAGTTCAACTCTCCGTTCTGATGAACCCACATTGACACTTAGCAACTAAATTGAATTTCTTACAAATCCTAACGTAGGGCTATGCGTAAGTCCTGTGCTACAGAGCTTGAAGGTTTAAACAGATCAATGTTGTGCTGCCTGGACATGAGGAATGAGATAATTCAGCAATCAATCTGCTGCCTTCAGTGTCTTCAGGGAGAATGACTGTGCCAGCAGCTCCAGTCTTTCATTAGAGTTTCAAAATAATAGCTGCAACATGGCCTTGGGAATAAAGAAACTGCATGGTCAGTGAACAGAGGTAACACGTCCATTTATATAAAAGTTAGGCCTTTAACCTCCCTCTCCTCCATAGAATCTCATGGGGTGTGATAGAGAAACAGGAACAGAGAGCATCAGCTTATTCTGTTCAGTTCCTCTATGTTGATGTGAGCAGTGGAAGAAGAAATATATTGATCCTTTAGTTGAGTAAAAAATATGCAAGAATACCCCTCTCAAAGTAAAAATTCGACATTGAAAATGTAACTTAGGTAAAGGTTGGAAATAACCCAACGTAGAAAAACAGACCCTGTGAGCACTACACGGTTATATCTTGTATTAACAGATAACGCCTTTATGTGTACAAAACTTTCATTCATCACTTTACTGTGGGATTTTATGAACCAGTGTGTTATGTCATCTAAAAAGTGCTTTACATTTTGGAAAATATAAAGAATAAATGCTCTGTAATATGCTTACTAATATCAAAAATAAATATGAGTAAATATATATTAATATGTAATACATATAATATATTACATATAGTACACACATGACTGAAACAGAGAGAAGACTCAAGGTCTTAAAGTCTGTGTTTCTAGATCAGGTGCTACATGTTTCCTCCCACAGTGCAAAGACATGTAGGTTAGTTTAACTGGCAACTCTCCACTGCCAGTGAATGTGTCTCTATGTAACAGCACTGTTATTGACCTGTACTTGAGGAATAAGCTGCTGTAAAAAAAATGGATGATTGAACCCAAGCTTTTAAATAGTGCTCTCATTTAAATCTTTTTCACACTGTCATTTCTCAACTCAGAAATAAGCTTGGACCCAAGAAGAAACAGGGCTGACTGTTCCATGTGTCACACTTGTATTTACTGATGTATTACTTTTTCTTCTAAAACACAAACCTGTGTCCCTGGCAGCCTTTTCTGCCCGTGCCTGGAGAACCTCAGCACTGGGTGGCTCCTCTCTGCGGTGGTGCTGAGCCGACAGAGGCACCAGGGGAATCTCCGAAAGTTTCTCCCTCCACTCTGGACCGTCCTGATCAATTAGTAGCCTGGTGATCCTGGAGGAGGTGCCAGATCAGTAAGTTGGTACTTGGATTTTACACTGGACACTGGACAGTCCCATATGAACAGGTTATTGGAATGGTTCAGAGAAAATAAGCAGCAAATGTATATGGAACTAAAAACAACATTGTTCAGTTTACAGATAAAGTACATGGACATGTATTAAAGCTTGGACCCTCTGGTTCTCCGAAACACAAAGCAGCCAGGTGAGTTTCTGCACTGCGATACAGAGAACACATGCAGGGCCATATTTATCCTTTAGCCGGGACTGTTGACACAAGCTAAACACATTTGCCAGTAATTCGAGTGTATGTGTTTGTTCATTTGATTTGGTTTAATCAAGTCTTGTGGTTAAGGTACAGTCAATTCTCTAAATTAAAAAATTAGAAGAAAATATTCAAAAAAACAATAATGGATAGTAAGGACACTTTTTTCTTTGATTTCTTTCTCTGTACAAAAAACATGGTACTCACAATCATTAGAGTGGCTGACATTTCAATATAGCCTACAGACAAAGGTTGGCTTTGTGTTGCTATCCAGTGGAAGTCAGAAATGTGAATATGAATGGTAAAACTCATTCAGGTCTTTGTTTCAGTGCTCTTGTCTTCCTGTCCTCTGCAGCCTCGCAGTCAAGAGGTGAAGGCTAATACCTGTTGACGCTGTCATGTGCTGCCTGCACACTGATGTCTATCTGCAGGACAGTCTTGTAATCCACATAGGCCGTTCGATAGCGCTCCAACGACTCATAAGCCATGGCCCGGCGGAGGAGAGGCTTTAGGAAGAATGGCTTCAGCTCCAGAGCTCTGATTAGTATTAATAGATGGGATGAGATAGAAGTAAAGGATCAAGTCTGCAGCTTCGGTTATAGATGCTGATGTTTGGTAGTACTTTCAATATATATTCTTCTGTGTAAGTAAATATATACCTATACATATATACCTAAAGTTGATAAAGGTGTACAGTTGTAGTGTTGTATCTGTAAGTACACTGTCACACATTGGTTTTCCTTAATTTTTTCATTAGAAATTTAGTTAAAAGCAAACATACTAAGTATTTAGGCTTTCAAGAGAGAGGTTCCCTCAAGTAAACCTGTGATTTCTGCTCATAGGACCGCTTCCGAAAGTGAAATCCCTCACAACCCAACCAGTTGCAAATCTCCTCATAACAAGTGATCTTCTACAAAAGGATAGGGCTGTTTGATTATCGGGTAAGAATAAGTGACCCACAGCAGACATTACTTCCCACTTGTTTTACGAAACAAAATAACAAATGATCTCACCTTGTGCAGTCCTGTATGCATTCCTGACTGTTGCCATCTTTCAAGTAACAAGCTGCTCTGTTAGAATACAGAATACATAGATCCTCTGGACTGTCAATCTCTGCACAGGGAGAGAAATATCATCACAAATATATCAAACATATAAAACACACTTCATAGTTTCCCTCTAGATATATGTGTCAGAAACTCTAATAGGCTTCAATCAATCTATCAATCAAATTCTATTTGTATAGCCCATATTCACAAATTACAATTCATCTCATAGGGCTTTAACAGGGTGTGACATCCTATGTCCTTAACCCTCAGCAAGAGTAAGGAAAAACTACTAAAAACCCTTTTAACAGGGTAAAAAATCGTAGAAACCTCAGTGAGAGCCACATGTGAGGGATCCCTCTCCCAGGACGGACAGAAGTGCAATAGATGCCACGTGCAGGAAAACATCATCAAGATTAAAGATTAAAGTCTCTAGCAGCATTTGATGAGGGTAAGCATCCCGAAGGACAACCCCAACATGACATGCCAAGCAGTCCCGCCGCAATCACAGGCAGTGGCAAGCCTGCCTGTGGTTTTAAAATTCCTGCGTACGTCTTATTAATTATTTATAATGTTCGGGTTGTTGGCTGAATCAGTTAATTATCACTAACTGAGGAACTGTTGAAACATGGGAATTCTGCTTCTGTTTATTTTAAATTGAGAAAATCTTGTGTGTATTTGTGATCCTGTAATTATGGAATAAAACATGGCAAGTATAACTTTTCAAAACTCCGTAATAATAAGAAAATAACCTAAAGTTGTATTCACACATTTACAATGCAGAAATTCCTAAGTTCCACCAATCTTCCTGTCTGAGTAACTAGGATGTCTATCTTTTCTTCTGCTCCAACAACCTAATATGCCTTTTAGAGATGTATGATTATGAGCACATGTTCCTAGTTCTCATTTGTTTCCAGGATTGACAAGATGAAAAACCAAAGTCAGTGAAATCCAATGAAAAGATTGTCTAACAAGTTTATAGACGTTTTCCTTAACAACTTGCTCTCACAGCATATTTGCTTTTCTCTCTACTCATCTTATTCATTTATTTTCGTCATTACTAACGTGGGCAAATCAGATAGCCCTTCACTAAAGTCTGAGTAACATTCTTCTATAATCTTTACGAACTATGTCATCAGAGCATGCCACATGATATCAGAATATGGATTTGGACAGTTTGGGAATAATGACAATGATGACTCTGCAAATGCTCACACTTAGACAGCTATGTTATTATAACACAGTGTGTTAAAGGTATTAACTAGGCCATCCAAACACTTGATGTTTACATTTAAGTTTCTTTTAACAGTCTATGTGCATGTTCAGTGGGTTTAACAGGGTTGCCAGAGTGTAACTTCTTTACTATCCTGAGCTGTAATCTGCACTACACATAGCCTTCAATACATCAGTCAGATGATGGGCCGTGGACAATGTTTATGTCCAATCACTTAACCATCCTCTTGCACAGTTGGCAATGAGTGTATTATGGTGAGTCACAGAGAAGTATGTTTGATGTTGTGTCAGGCCTGACGAGCAGCAGTTTCTCTGCCTCCATCAACCACTCTCTCGCTCTCAGTAAGAATTATGGATGTGGTCCAACAGGTTCATTTCAGAGTGAGTGGTGAGCAGTCATGTGACCTGGACAGGCTGAGCTGAGCTGAGAGGCTTAGCACCAGGCTAAGGCTAAAACAGAAACACTGTCCATTTGCAACACAACAGACACACTGTGATGCATCACTTTAGGGCTAGTCTCTACATACATCACCAAACAGCCTTTTAACTTGTTTAGCTCTTTTTGAAATCATTTAATCACTTCATTACTGCATGTATATGAGGGTGGTGGAAGATACTGTTTAGTTTTTTTAGGTATTCACAAGAAAGTACATTTTGACGTGTGTGTTTGTTTTTGACAAAATATATACTGGAGTGTGATTAAAAGGAACTAAATGTAAATTAAGCCACTAGTATTATATTGGCAAGGTCATGCGAAACCTTTGACTTACAGTAGCACTCACCAGTTACAGTAAACAATTTCAAGTGCTTTGATGACTAAAACCATGAAGCAACATATATTTAAATATGGCTGACACTGGTGATCAACATCAGTCAGTTGTATTGAGGCTGTTTGTGTCAGAATGTTTATATCACTGTGTAGACAATGAACATTATATGTTAAGGACATCGAGGCACATAGTTATCTTTTCTATGGTGTCATACATCAAACATACATTGATGTGCTCTCTACATAACTGAACTAACAGTCAATTTAGACTATTGTTACAAGAAAAGCCTCACCAAATAAAACTCCTGAAACCTACCTGAATCAGAATAACCCTGGATGGCTGTTGAGTATTTATCCAGTGCATCAGAAAACTGTCCATTTTTAAACAGCAGATTTCCTTCGTTTTTTAGCCGCGACAGGGGTGGGGGCAGGGCTCCACACGGGGCATCTAGGTTGATAGTTTCCCTTGCAGTTCCTCCAACTGGACTCCCCTTCCCGCTGCTGCCCTGGTCAGTGTGGACTGAAGCTGTCGAGCCCCTCTTGCCTGTTCCATTGGCTACCTTTTCCTTGGACTCCTGTGGGACTTTGTACTTGTCTGAGCTGCCTCCTTTGCTCCTCCGGTGTCCTGTGTGAGAGTTGCTGGACTCACTGTGTGGACCCCCGTCACCTCTGCTGTGGGGCTTCTTTTGAGCGTTACCCATGCCTCCCCTCTCGGCAGGAGAAGCAGAGCTCTCCTCTGCCACAGCCTGGCTGGGTTCAACCAGAAAAGCTAGAATAGAGAGGAGAGGAGGGAGAGGCAGAGAGAAGAGGGGTGGGCACACCCACCGGAAGGAGTCAGTGGTTACATCACAGTGGGGGAGGTTTGGCAACACAAGACACAGCCACTTCAAAGAGAGCGTTCCAGGAAACAGCCACTCTTGACAGTGAATGACCAATGTTGTGGGTGGGGCAGGGTGGATAACCCACATACATAGTATGTCACGTTATGCAGGGCAGAGTTTCCTCTCTCTGTGCCACAGCAGAAAATAGCGACACGTTTTCTGTAGAGCGTGAGTTAGTAGTTCGAGGGCTATTCCAATTTTATTCTGGCTCTTCACAGGTTTTAGTCAGCTGACACTTTTTGAACAAATTAACAAAACATTTTTAAATATGACGATTAAAGAATTATGAATGAGACATAATCGAAGTGCTAGCTGGTCTGTATTTATATAACACATTTTTGGTTTTGATGACCACTCAAATTGCTTTACAGTACAGGTTTTGAGTGGGACATTTTATTGTCAGCTCTGTCTATAAAATGATACCTATCCAAATTACGTTAATTATATCTTTTGCATCTGTGTAATACAATAACAATGCCACTTATTGGCTGATAGATGCATTGGTCAGACTCAACTGTATGACTAACCAATTAAGTCATTTTTCCCTAAACAGGCCTATTGATTTAATTAATTTGGTTCTTTGGTTGTTAATTTAAGTGTGCCAGCAATAACTGTTGCATTAGGGAGTGATAATCATTCAGCATCAATTAATGGCTTCACAGCAGCAAAAATGCTAAAATAGGGAACAATCCCCTAATTTAATTCAATAGATTGGATAGAAACAGATTTGTAGATGGAGGTTTGTATGTGTGAAAATCAAGGATATAGATATTTATTATAGTCAGTGAAAATAACATACCTTCTGCTTTTGTGTCATCGTTGCTGTTGTCATATTCCTCCTCTTCCTCTTGGATGAGAATTTTTTTGCCTTTTCTCTTTTGCTCTGGTTGACTTTCCATCAGCTTCTCAGTTTCGAAAAGGAGTTTCTGTACCACAAATAATACAAAAATATTAGAATTCATCAACAGCAGAAAACCAACCCAGTTCAGTTAAGTAAAAGTCAGCCCAAGTTATACATGCAATGATGGTACAATCATATATATTATATATTGACTATTGAAATCATTGTTGTCCTTCTCTATTTACAGCAGTAACAGAGTGCGAATGATGCACTGAATATAATTCCCTGATCTCACACAACTACACTGACAAGAGAGCACATTTCTCCAATATTAGCATCGCTACACTGGCTTCCAGTTAAATCTAGAATAGAATTTAAAATTCTCCTCCTCACCTTCAAGGCCCTTAATAATATAGCGCCTTTTTACCTTAAAGAGCTGTTAGTACCTTATAAACCCGCTAGAGCACTCCGCTCCCAGAATTCAAGCCTACTTGTCGTCCCTAAATTCTCTAAAAGTAGAGTAGGAGCCAGAGCTTTTAGCCATCAAGCCCCTCGGCTGTGGAATAATCTACCACTTTCAGTTCGGGAGGCAGTCACCATATTTTCGTTTAAAAGTAGGCTCAAAACCTTCCTTTTTGATAAAGCTTATAGTTAGAGCTAATTAGTGCGCCAGAACGTTACTTGTTCTATTTTATGACACATGACACACGGAGCTTCTCTTTCCAGCTTATCCTTCCTCTTCTCCATCCCTATCCCCCTTCCCCGGAATCCCTTTGCTTTATCACCCGCAGATCCAGGGCCTCTGTGGCCGCACCATGGATTGCGGTTTGTGGATCGCGCACCGGGGGTCGCGGTGTTGGATCCAGTGTGGCGGATTCTGAGTCATGTGGGCTGATCGTGGTCTAGATGGTTGCTGAGCATGGACTGTGCTTGCAGCGGGACTGCTTGGCATGTCATGTTGGGGTTGTCCTTCGGGATGTCTACCCTCAACAAATGCTGCTAGAGACTTTGATTATTGATGATGTTCTCCTGCACTTGGCATCTATTGCACTTCTGTCCGTCCTGGGAGAGGGATCCCTCACATGTGGCTCTCTCTGAGGTTTATACATATTTTTACCCTGTTAAAAGGGTTTTTAGTAGTTTTTCCTTACTCTTGCTGAGGGTTAAGGACAGAGGATGTCACACCCTGTTAAAGCCCTATGAGATGAATTGTAATTTGTGAATATGGGCTATACAAATAAAATTTGATTGATTGATTGATCTAGTGGATAAGGGGCTCCTGGCAGGTAATAACTAACTAACTACTTCGCTGACTTACTTTGGCTGTTACATTGTGAGGCTCCTCCATAAGAACTATCCTCAGGTCTTCAGCAGCCAATTCAAATTGATCCATGTGCTTGTGCACAGTGGCACGACGTAGCAGGGCTGTTCATAAAAAATATACACATTCATACATTACACACACTTAAGTTCTTGTATGCTGCTGTGTTTAAAGTTATAATTATAGCACCAAACATAACATTTGGCATGATAATAGGTCTGTTTGCAAGCACTATAATAGGCTATTCCAGTTGAAGTTCATTAAAAAATGAAAAGCACCTTTCACATTGCCTGGTTCCAGCTCCAGAACACGCTGGCAGTCGGAAATTGCATCGTACCAGTGCTTGAGATTGATCTCGGCCTGGGCTTTGTTGTTGTATGCAGCCACAGTTGGTAAAAGGGAAAGGCTCCTATCATGGAAGGCCCCCCAACAAAAAAGATCTTTCTTTACAATGGACAAACACTTGAAGGTACAGTTGATGGAAAAAATCACACTTTCAGTCATTGTGATTAAATGCCAGGCAAAATTATCAATCCCACCTAAGACACGTGAAACACTTTCAATAATAAATGATGTTGTAAAAGTAATCTGACCTGGAATAGTAAACAACTGCCTCCACATAATCTTTGACTTTGAAAGCTTCGTTGCCTTTGTCCTTTTCACGATTTGCCAGGAAGAGCTTCTCCTGTTTGGTCAGAACTGGACGGACAGTTTTGGAAGAGACCACAAATTTCACAAACATACCCACACAACTGAAGTATACACAATGCTTTGCAATGACCACAAAAAAAAATATGATGTTATACAAAATACATTACATGATGCATCCACTTTTGTCTTGAGTTTAGAATGTCCTTTGGGTATAATGGCTGGAGGATTGTTGTTGTTGACCACATTCCCATCAATCCTTTCACATTCTCTTTCCACATCAAAGCTGGAAAAAGAGCAAACTATATTTGTCTATTTGATAATCTGCAAAAATTATTAAAACATCATCAACACCTTATCTTAGTTAAATGGTTTTGTATTTATTTAGCGCTTTTCTAGTCTTGATGACCACTCAAAGCTCATTACAGTACAATTTTGCATTCACCCATTCACACACACACATTCATACAGTGCATTTATTCGCAGCACTTTGTTATTCTATCGGGGGCCATTCGGGGGTTCAGCATCTTGCCCAAGGACACTTCGACATGCAGATGGCTCAGACTGGGGATTGAACTGCCGACCATCAGGTTGGAGGACGACCACTCTACCCCTCAGCTATGGCTTTTTTTTACAAAGTAAAACTCTTGGGAACATTTTGTGTATAGTGGCTGCAGCTGCTGTAACAGAGTGTAGAGACAAAATGAATTACCTGTCCCATTCTCGATAATCACGTTGAGGAGTGCATTTTGTAGGATTCTTCTTTTTCTCAGCATTTAAAGTCTATGATGACATAAAATTTCATCCAACAGTTTTTTGTATGCATACATGTCCATCGTTATGTACATTGGTGACAACAACTGTTACCTCAGTAAGTAGAATGGAGCAATGAGAACCTCTTATTGGTGGAACATTTTTCTCCAGCAGATCATCAAACACTGTCTGTTGTTTCAGTGAAGTTTCAGTCTTTTTGGTTTCTTCTTGCCATGTCTGTAAAAACAAAATCTTGTAAAAATCAATCAATAAATAAATAAAATACACTACCTCGCATCTCATACCTTCAACTCCTCAGCAATTAGGCTCCACTCATCTTTTGAGAGGCTGGCTGCTGTTGCGACTAAGTTTTCCTTCCTGAGGGCTGGGCTCCTAGGGTGCAGTTTGTCCAAGTGACTCTCACAGAACTCGATCAGGTGAGGATAAATGCCCTCGTGACCAGACCTGTACACAAAGTATAACAATGTTTTCTGAAATCCTAATAGTAGCAAGTGTATCAGACTTTGTATCAGCTATTTACCTAGGTCGTGCCTAACCCTTTAAAAAGTTGTAAGTTGTATATTAGATTCATATATAATCTATGTGATAGTGAACAATTATCGAATGGATATATAGCTAACAAACAGAAATAATGGTAGAAAACCTGGCAATCATATACTTTCTCTTCACACCTCAAGCTCATGTGGATTATACCTCAGCACTTTCAGAATCTTCTCCAGGTATTTCACATTTTTGCATTTTTCAATGTAATTATAGTCCAGGTGCTCCACAGGGACACTATATTCAACGATGGTGGATTGGCTTTGAAGAGCCAAAACTGCATCTGCACTCATGCCTGCAAAGAATTTTAGATACTTACGAGTCAAACACTTCAATCAATCAAATAGTACAACAAATCGACAAGCACATATAGGGATCATACATGGACATAAGCAGGCAAATGCCAATGCAAGCAAAGGAGTAAATAATAAAAATAGAAATTAATTAAATGAATGCAGAAAGTCGTTTTCTGTAATTATTTATTCATACATGGCAGCCAGGCCTTGGCTGCACCAGACAGAGAACAACTGGTGGTGGAAGGACATGTCGTCCTGTTTACTGGATGAAGTTAGCTTGGCAGCTCTGAATGATATATAGCTATTGCTAGCTTAGAAAACGGAGCTAACCCAACGTGATTGTTAATTAGGCTGCGTTGTCTCTACAGAACGTGCGCTTCGTATTTGGGTCAAAACAGACAATCTTTACCCATAAACTGTTAATAGTGACTCAAACAAGAGAAATGCTACCAAAGTTCAAATAAATAACAGTACCTGCTGCTGTGTGTTGAAAGTCTTCTCTGAAGAGTGGGCTGTGTTACTATGGTAACCACGCAGGGCAGGCCAAATCATGGCAGCGGTAACTAGTATAGGCACTTCCGGTGTCCACCGAAACTGCCAATGTAAAGGCCGCTGACTATGATGCCAAAATGTTTAAAGGCTGCTTTTGCTGCCACACTGTTTGGGCCAGCTGCCCCTGTGTCCAAACGTGTTTGGCATCTGCGTCTGTTGCCACATTGTGTGGCGGCAGTTGTCACTGCCGGCACACCGTCTGAGAGCAACAAAAGCTGTTTGTGATTTATTCAGTAACATATATACTGGTTTATGAAAGTGTATTAGATAGTGTGTTAGCTCTTAGGGGGTTTCTTGATTCACTCAAAATGAATCAAGAAAAGCTCAAACTCTAAGACTATTCCCAGTATCAGTTACAGTGTGACTGATACTGTGCCTGAGTAAACTGTGATAAACCAAAGATCAATCAATCAAATTTTATTTGTATAGCCCATATTCACAAATTACAATTCATCTCATAGGGCTTTAACAGGGTGTGACATCCTCTGTCCTTAACCCTCAGCAAGAGTAAGGAAAAACTACAAAAAACCCTTTTTAACAGGGTAAAAATATGTAGAAACCTCAGAGAGAGCCACATGTGAGGGATCCCTCTCCCAGGACGGACAGAAGTGCAATAGATGCCACGTGCAGGAGAACATCATCAATAATCAAAGTCTCTAGCAGCATTGATGAAGCACAGTCCATGCTCAGCAACCATCTAGACCACGATCCACCATCCAGACCAGACGCCACTTCAGTCCTCAGTCACCGTCCACCGCCGCCCACCAGGAGGACCCATCACAAGCCACCACTGCGGTCCTGGTCCACCACCCGTGCCCAATGCCAACGCGACACAGGGTCCGCCACCAGCACCACGATCAGCCCACATGACTCAGAATCCGCCACACTGGATCCAACACCGCGACCCCCGGTGCGCGATCCACAAACCGTAATCCATGGTGCGGCCACAGAGGCCCTGGATCTGCGGGTGATAAAGCAAAGGGATTCCGGGGAAGGGGGATAGGGATGGAGAAGAGGAAGGAGAAGCTGGAAAGAGAAGCTCCGTGTGTCATGTGTCATAAAATAGAACAAGTAACGTTCTGGCGCACTAATTAGCTCTAACTATAAGCTTTATCAAAAAGGAAGGTTTTGAGCCTACTTTTAAACGAACAGATGGTGACTGCCTCCCGAACTGAAAGTGGTAGATTATTCCACAGCCGAGGGGCTTGATGGCTAAAAGCTCTGGCTCCTACTCTACTTTTAGAGAATTTAGGGACGACAAGTAGGCTTGAATTCTGGGAGCGGAGTGCTCTAGTGGGTTTATAAGGTATTAACAGCTCTTTAAGGTATAAAGGCGCTATATTATTAAGGGCCTTGAAGGTGAGGAGGAGAATTTTAAATTCTATTCTAGATTTAACTGGAAGCCAGTGTAGCGATGCTAATATTGGAGAAATGTGCTCTCTTCTCTTTGTTCTCGTCAGGACACGTGCTGCAGCATTTTGGACAAGCTGTAGAGTCTTTAACGACTTCCTGCTGGAGCCTGATAATAATGAATTACAATAGTCCAGTCTCGATGTAACAAAGGCGTGGACTAGTTTTTCTGCATCTTTTTGTGAAAGGACATGTCTAATTTTTGAAATATTACGCAAGTGGAAAAAAGCGGTCCTAGAAATTTGTTTTAAGTGACTATTAAAGGATAAATCAGGATCGAAGATCACTCCCAAGTTCCTGACTGTTTCATTGGAAGCAAGGGCAATGTCGTCTAGCGCAGCTATATCATTAGATAATGCATCTCTAAGGTGTTTGGGGCCAAGTATTATAACCTCTGTTTTGTCTGAGTTTAATAAGAGAAAATTGCGGGTCATCCAGGTTTTTATGTCCTTGAGACATGTTCGAAGTTTAGTTAATTGATTACTTTGTTCAGGTTTTATTGACAAATATAACTGGGTGTCATCCGCATAGCAGTGGAAATTTACCGAGTGTGTCCTGATAATGTTTCCTAGTGGAAGCATATATAATGAGAATAAAATTGGGCCGAGCACAGAGCCCTGTGGAACACCATGATTAACTTTGGTGCGCACAGATGACTCATCATTAATTTGCACAAATTGGGAGCGATCAGAAAAATACGATTTAAACCAGTTAAGGGCGGTTCCATTAATGTTAATTAACTGTTTTAGTCTTAACTGTTTTAGAGCTAATTTACTATGTTTGACATTTTTCTTTTTTAGAGGCGCTATTGAGTCTAATGTTAATCGTAATGAGTCTGCAGAGCTATCAACGAGGTGGTCGATCTCAATGGAGCTCAGGGTTTTAAAGAATTTGTTGTTTATATCTACTGCTAATACGGGTTTAAATGTAATTGGGATTATTTCCTTAAATTTAGCTACAGCACTATCAGGTAGACATCTAGAAAATGAATTTTTTATTAGTGGCATATATTCAGTTATTGAAAAATCAAAGGTTATTAAATTATGGTCTGATAGAACTGGATTGCGCGGAAGTACTGTTAAATTTTCAATTGCGACACCGTACGATAATACAAGGTCAAGTGTGTGGTTACCACAATGAGTAGGTTTGTGCACACACTGACTGAAACCAATAGAGTCTAGTATTGAAATAAATGCTACGCTAAGGCAATCTTTATTATTATCAACATGAATATTAAAGTCACCAACAATAATAATTTTATCGGTCTTTAGGACTAAGTTTGATAAAAACTTCAGTAAAAAACACAGGGAATTCCTTTAAAAATTCAGTATAAGCCCTGGGAGCACGGTAAACTACGGCAAATATGATTGGCTGTTGGTGGTTCCTGGATTGGCGTGGAAGACTAAGAACCAGACATTCAAATGACTTGTAGCTGAGTTTAGGTTTAGGATTAATTGATAGACTGGAGTTAAAAATAGCAGCAACTCCACCTCCTCGCCCAATTTCTCTAGGAACCTGTGAATTGATATGACTGGGGGGAGTAGATTCATTTAGACTGACATAATCATCAGGATGCAGCCACGTCTCAGTGAGGGACAATAAATCTATGTTGTAATCAGAGACTATTTCATTAACTAAAAGAGCCTTTTTTTCCAGTGATCTAATGTTTAAAAGACCACATTTAAAAGTCTGGGTTTCCTGTATTGTTTCAGAGGTTGTTTTAATTTGTATTAAATTTTTGTGTGGAGTTCTCGCTCTATTATTGTTTAATTTCAATAATTTAATCGGACGGTGAACAGACACAATCTCTATGGGGTTTTGTGACTGATCCAGAGGGAGCGCAGAGAAGTGTTTAGCACTGCAGCTCTGCTTCCTGGTCCCAACTATGGGTTGTCATGTTATAGACTTAGTAATATTCCTAGATAAGAGAGCTGCTCCATCCCAAGTGGGATGAACGCCGTCTCTCCTAACAAGACCAGGTTTTCTCAAAAAAGTTAGCCAATTATCTATAAAGCCCACGCCGTTTACAGGACACCACCTCGACAGCCAGCGGTTAAAAGACAACATGCGGCTAAACATGTCATCACCTGTTGTATTAGGGAGCGGGCCAGAGAAAACTACTGTGTCCGACATCGTTTTAGCAAAAGCACACACCGACTCAACATTCAATTTAGTGACCTCCGACATACGAAGCCGGGAGTCGTTGCTGCCGACGTGAATTACGATTTTATTGTATTTACCTTTTTTAGATTTAGCCATTAACTTAAGTTTAGATTCGATGTCGCCGGCTCTGGCCCCTGGGATACAATTAACTGTGGTCGCTGGTGTCGCTAACCTGACGTTTCTCAGAACCGAGTCGCCAATAATCAGAGTTTGTTTATCAGCGGGTGCCTCGCTGAGTGGAGAGAATCTATTTGAAACGTGAGCTGGTGGCTCTTTAATCGTGGGCTTTCTAAGTCTAGCACTATGCCCCCTCTGGAACGTCACCCATCTGCCCTGGGCTCCCGGCTGCACGGGACTAGTCTGGGGACTGCTCGTTAAGGCTAAGCTACGTGCTAAGCTAGGTGGCTCCGCGGCTAGCGGGAGCCGGCTAACTACAGCTAACGGAGTTTCTAAGCTGCTGAGCCGAGCTTCTAAGTCAAGGATAAGGATATCAAACAGTCAGCAACAAAGAACTGGTTCCATAATATATGACGTGCTCATCAGTGTTGGATTTTGTTGGTGATTTGTGTAGTGAGAGTTTTATGTTACAAAATATTGCTCTGCACTTACCTTGTTGGTATATTTAAAAGCTTTGAAAGTTTGTCACTTCAGAAGAAGATATTGATTCTAACATCCCCTTTTCTTTCAAAGACACACAACCAGAAAATGAGGTTGAAGGAGAGACACCCTCTGTGCCCATGGTGATGCAATGGATGACTGGGCAGGCACACAGGCATTTGCTTGTCTCAGAGAGACAGAAATTCAAAATAGCCATAGTATTTGACCACAACTGTCTAGAGCACATGCCAGGCCACACTGTATGTTATCCTGTTGTTAGTGCTTGCACCAACACTGTTACACTTCCAACAGCTCATCTGGGGGATTACGAGTCCTTTAAAACCAACTTGCAAACTGCCATTAAATATGGTGCAAGCTTTGACAGACTGTAGCTAGTAAACGATACTCTGATCTAGTTTACTCTGTTCTACTTAGTTTGTTCATCTAGTCTTTTCCTAGCCATGTCTAATAATTCTCTTGTCAGTTCAGTTCCTGCCACTCCCCCCTTGCCATGACATCACCTCGTGTTTGTGTTAAATCCTGTTCTAAGTAAGTGTGCGTAACAGACTCCAAACCTAATATTTTAGCGTTTTAAATAATGTCAATGTTAAGTCCAATTGTCATTGCGAAGAGTGTATATTAATGTGGTTCACAACAATATGGCACACATATTGACAATGTTCTGTTCTGATTGAATAAAAAAATATATATATATTTGCACTAAACTATTTGAGTTGTATGAATACATATGTGAATTGCTAAATCCCTTAATTTGGCCTTAGAATGCTGTTTTTAATTACAGGCAAGTCAAATTAATATAAACTACAACACTTTTACTCAAATTGGGCTTTATTTGTGTATAATTCACATAAATGCTGGTTGAGAAAGTAAAAAACTTGCTTCTTGATAATAAGTTAGAACTGCCTTTGTTAGAATCTGAGGTAATTATGGCAGGTTGAAAAGATGCATGTGTGCATGTCAGAATGTTAGAGTCCGAAAGCTGTTCCAAGAGCCTGCAAGTAGATGTCCCGACCAAAGGATGAGGACTCTGTGGTGGGGTTCACTAGGTGCTGTAGTGCAGCAAGTCTTTCAGCTGACAGGGGACATTGGATGTCTGGTACAATAACTCCATGCTCAGTGTTGTCACTTTGCTGTTCCTGAGAGGGTTGCTCCTCAGCTTGCTGGATCTGGAATGACCAATAAAAGCCATCCATACATCAGACATCAGATTACTGGAAAGTAGAATTATCTTCTACACCCATATATCAGATCAGAGATCACAAACAGTCTTCATGCCCTGTTTATATTAAGATGGTGTGTTTTCATTTAAGTTTTGCTTCCCGCATCGGACCCTTTTTGCAGGTTAGTCTCGTATGACCTTATACATACCTCTACCAGGTCTGGCTCTGGCACAGGT
Source organism: Platichthys flesus (assembly GCF_949316205.1). Taxonomy (NCBI): domain Eukaryota; kingdom Metazoa; phylum Chordata; class Actinopteri; order Pleuronectiformes; family Pleuronectidae; genus Platichthys; species Platichthys flesus. The sequence goes on from NC_084955.1 coordinate 1,115,465, forward strand.
GCTTGCAGCATCCCGATCATCCATAGCTGATTCGGTGTCAGATGTCCCTCTGTGCTTAAGGGGTGACAATTCCAGCTCTCCGTAAAATGCTGCAAATCTGATCGTAGTCGTGGTATGAAGACATAGCCCACACAGAAGAGGTGGACAGCAATGGACAGGTCAATGAAGCCCTCTTCCTCCAAACTGTGGAGCACGTCGTAGTACGTTAGGCGTTCCACTCTAAAAACGAGCGAGGGGATACAGATGAGACAAGACCGTGTAAGGCTTTCACAACACTGAATTAAAACCTGAAAATGTCCACTATTAAAAAGCAGCAACACCCGAAAAACTTATTACAATCAACTTCAAAGCATTTCCCATCTTTATTTTTAGATAAATTTAGAACTGCAAAATGACTTTATGGCATAGAAGATTTTGAAAACTGATGGGATTTAATATTAACATTCATACATTTTACCCGAGGGGTTGGTTATATGCATTCTAATATTTTCTGAAACAGTTGAGCTCTGGTATTCAATTACCTCTGGTTATGGACGCTTTTTCCAGCAATAAAGCTGCCACGGGCTGTTCCTCGCACAGTAAACATGCATCTAGCGATGTCTACATTTTCAACCCCTTGATCGGCTCGTACTCTGAAAGAGAAAGACAAGGTACAAAATAATATATTTTACTGTGTTAGAAACAAGCATAATTTCCACTTATTTTTTTATTACAACAGTCTCTTCTATGCCACTGGAATAACTAAATGAGTGTAGGTAAGCCCCAAAATGTCATTGAATTGAAGCAGAGAAGTGATCAAACATTCATTACCAGTCACCCCAGCTGTTGGGAACATGGATTGGTATTTTGTTTGTTTTTAAATTACTTATTTCACTTCATTTCTAAAATTGTGTGTGTTGACATTTTATTGTCATCTTCTGAACACTAATTTAATGCGCTTGCCTTGATGGCCATCCATTTTTCCGAACTCCATCCATGAAGAATCCAAAAGCCGTCTCTGCTCTGTTATTCCCAGCTGTGTCCAGGTAAAAGATCTGTAACGAAGTGGGACACTTGTGTAGTAGTTCACAAGATAAATAGTGAATGAGGGATTGAAAAAAACAAAAAAACATTACCTTCCTTGAAAAGCCATCAATTGCTCCAAAAATCACAATGTTGTACCTAATAAAAAGGTAATATTTATACAGCACTGATAATACAATTGGGTGACATAAAATCACCAATGATTAGAAATTGTTCAGTAGGAGAAATAACACCTTATTAACTTGTGGTTTGTGTCGATGTGGACAAGAGACAAGGGAGCGGGAACAGAGTATGTCCGTCTTGCAATGCAAGACAGCTGGACCATCCTGGCAATTATTCCTGCACCATCCACACGCTGCAATGACATCTTTACTCTTCTCCACGAAATCCGATGCCCCATTGCTTGTAGAGATCCTTTCACTAGCCTGTAGCCAGCATGGGGCATTCTTGCCTTTATAGACCTAACCTTCTGATCTAGCACATCATCTGATATGTCAGAATAGCATTTTCTGACAGAGAGGTTATGCTCTTGCATCCGTCTATACAGAGTTGACCTTGAAATGCCATGGAGGTCAGTCAAAGAAGTCAGTGGTAACCCAGAACTGAGTAGATTCAGGAGGGTTTGACTTTCTATGTTTAGCCGGGGTCGCCCCACACTCCCAGTCCATTCAACCACAGCTACATCATCCAATAGTGGAGGGACAATACTCTGTGAGAGATAAGTGCTGACAACTTCAGACAGCTGTTGTAGACTGCCTACAACACACTCAGGAAGGTCAATATAGGCTGCCCCAGCTCGAACAAACTGCAACTCCTGAGAGCAAACAAAGTGCAGGTATTCAAAGTCAATGGGTTGCCTGTTGATGACAGAAGTAAGTCTATCCCTGACTCTCTGCAGGAGCTGCCATCGCATGGGTTCCTGCAACAAGGTAAAACAAACCTAAGATAACATGAAAGTAAGATAACAAAAAGATAGTGGTTTCACACATACAATTTTAAGCTTGCACTTATTAGTATAAAACTCGATTTTGCTGCAAGAAATTTCATCTATCATTTTTATAATCATAATATGCTTATATTAAGGTGCATAACATTGTAATGTGATCATACAGAGCATAGCATAAATGTTATTAACAATTGATTCCGGTAATGCACAAGCTGTACAATACTACAGGACAATACTGGAAAACAAGTAATATTTGATCCCTTATTTCCCACAATGACAACACCATGAACAAATATAAATTTGAAGAAATGAGCCAATACCCTACCTGGGCCTGTGATCTGCCGGGTTGTTTTTCCATTCTGGGAAACAGAGAAAGTATTATTAGCTATGTGTTTAAGCCATTTTCAATAATACCGTGTCACTACACATTCCCATACTTATAAAGCTAAGTAACCATAAAGCCATATTCCCAAAGGTTAATTTTGGTTGGTGGCCCAAAAGTTGGTTCATCGAGATAAGCAGTAGGTGGCGCAGCGCCAATCAAACCTCAAACGTTGAAAAACAATGTAGACAACACGATGGAAATATGACATTGATGTTTGTTTCATGTATTAATTTGAGGAAGGTTACGGTCTCCTCATCGCTCCACACAGATCTGATGTTTTTCGTCTGCCGCTATTATTAACATTGAAAACGCACACAAAAACATGTGGATGGAAACCCAGACAGCTCAGCTAGCGCGACACCTAAGATGAGAAAGTGACTAACGCTAACTAAGCTGGCTAAAGGCTGATCAAATAATACAGCACATCACAAATATAACATAAGCTAACGTTAGATCGTTGAACACAAATAGTCCTGTTAACTAGTAGCTACATGCACAACGTCATGCAGGCTAATAGGCAGCCTGGGCACGTAACGTACCTATGACTAGCTAATTGAGCTAAGCTAGCAGCTACAGGCTGATAAAATAATATGTATTTTTTTAACCCATTACAACATCCACATATCGTTAAACAAAAGCAATCTACATGCACCAGTTGAAACATAACATTCTTGCTATTACTATGACGGAAGACATACCTGCGCATTGACTTTCTATCCTCTCGGCTCCCGAGTCCTGCTCGTTCTCATCATGGACTTCAAAACTCCCTCTCTCGTTACTAACTGTGGGTGTTGCCAAGCTGTCACTCCGATCGAGACTGGCCAATAGAGACGTGTCTTACATCTTTCGGCGTAGGTCCCGCCCACGAGATTCAGCTCAACAGCAAGCAAAGCTTTTGGATTCGCAAGCAAAACTTTAGGATTCCCATCAAAACTTTTGGATTCGCAAACAAAACTTTTGGATTCGCAAACAAATCTTTTGTATTTGCAAACAAAACTTTTGGATTCCCATTAATACATTTTTAATCACATTTATTTAACTTGCAATAAAACATTTTTTGATTGCAGTGTTGATAGTTTTGCTCTCAAATCTATTTTTTGATTGCAGTGTGGAAAGTTTGCTCTCAAACCTATTCTTTTTGATTGCATAATAAAGACACAAATCTACCTCCATACATGAGTGGCAGTATCTGTTGCTACCGGAAGTGCCTCTACGAGCTTAATGTCTCTCCAGCTGCACGCTGAAGCGGAAACACGTGACACCGTCCACAGTGGGCTCCAAATTTGAAAAGGTGGCTGCTCGGTGACGGGGCCAGCATGAAGCAATCACAAATAAGGACGAGGGGCGCATTCTAACTTCTTCAGCTGATCCCGACCAAACAGCACTGACTTCACATTGGCCCACTTTCATCTACAAGTAAGTTGTTATCCTTTTCAAAATCCAGGTATAAATGCACAATAGTTTGTGTTTTTATTCAGTTTGGTGAGCCATTACCATTCAGGAAGCGTGTCGTTCCCTACTATGTTGAATGTATTGCACACGTTATGTGGTGTAAAGGTAATTGTATATAAGTCGATGCAAACACCAAGCTGACCTGTTGTTATTAGGTCTATGTGTTTATATTGTGTTTGCTACACGCACGGAGTTTGTTTGTCAGCATGTGGATTTCTCATTAACGCAGGTGTCTCACATCGTGCTCATTACCCTAACGCGTTTGTTACGTAACAGTACGTGTTTAGCGTAATTTAAGGTTATTTGTCAAGCCCATTTCAAGGCTTTAGATCTAATGCTTGGTTGTCTGTGTATAACGTCATTTTGCTCATCAGAACGTGCACACTAAGATGAATAGTCACCCAATGAACCAGCAGCTGTCTCGTTAGCTGGTGTTGGCTCAGTGTTCACTGGGAATAAACGTAGGAATCCCGGGGGTCCACTGGAGGCAGTGGAGAACGAGTCCGGACACGTTGAGTTGGCGGCTCAAGCTCACTTTATAGCGGCATCACAAAGAACCCGCGCATTCAAATCAACAACAAGCCCTCTCATAGCAACGCTGATGAAGCAGACTGTGAGTTTCTGTCAGGATCTGATTCAGACTGACGCCTCTGTAAACGGGGAACCACTGAAGGACTGACTCCACTTTTTTCTTTTATCATCTATCCCAAAAAAAGAGCCCTAAAATGGTGCCTAATTAGAAACTTTACAAACACATGCAGCAGGGAAGATGGCTTAGCTTTGTGACAATTAACTATGTTTTTACATAATCTCTCAGGTAACACTGACACAATTATGAGTTAGTAGCCAGGCAAGAACGCTGAATGCTGTGCTGTGTTATTTAATGCCATGCTTAAGTGGACATATTATTTACTGTTTTTTTTTGTGTGCAGGTCACCTCACCTCGTGGTTCTGGGGAAAAATTTGCACATCAGAGGAGGGAAATGCAGTACACACCTGAATCCAATGTTTACCCTGCCAGGTGCAAAGAGCAGCACTGTTATGATGACTGCTTTGACAGTGGATACTCCGGGTTATTCTACAGTCCACAGAGCATCAGTGGAGGGGACTTCTGTAGGTCTTTGTCACCTGTTGAATTCAATAAGAAGCCCAAAGAGAACCTCAGACTTCCTGTCACACCGAAAGAGAGGAGCAGAGAGTCGGCCAGGTTTTTGTACAAGGACTCCAGGGCAACACAGCTGCCATCAACAGTTAGTTGGTGTGAAACTCCAAAAGTGTATAAAAGAGATGCCTCGCTGCGACACAGACTTCTGATGTGCAACCCGAACACAGATGTCAAAACTGACAACACAAAATCACTGAGCAACAGAAGGACTGAATCTTCCACCATCAGTATCCAGTCTGATCACTGGCTCAGTGCATCCTTGGACTCTCTAGACTCAGTGATGGGGGCTTTGGCATCAAGCAGTTTAAACCTAAAACAGGACCTGCCTTTATCTGGCAGGAAACGCCGTGTCCTGTTTTCACAGATGAGGACCTCCACTATTGAAGATGGTAAACTCCACTCTGGTCATCCTGCCAATTTTGAGAGAATAGGTTCCCTCTCAAGTGCAGATTTCAGTAAGAGCTTTTCTGCCTCTGATCAAATGATTATTGAGACTCCGAACTCTAGAAAATCTCTGCCTGTCTCATCCAAGGAAAACTCTCAATCACCAGTCAGTGTTGTGAAAAATGACCTCAATTACTTCTTTTGCACTCCATCCTCCTCACATACACCCAGGTACATCAGGTACATGTTTTTTTTAAGATTTGACTTTCACAATGTATTTTTAATTTTTCCAGCCAAATACTTGAAGCTATGAATAAAATAATGTTCTTTTCATTAATCAGAAAGCATGATGGCATTAACTCCCTTCTAACCCTGCAATAGGTTGGTGTGTGAAGACAGTGGTTTCAGTTCCCAAGACTCCTCAGTGGACCACGATGGCTCATTCCAGGAGCTGCTGCTCGCTGCCTCCAGAAAAAACTGTGAAACCCCAAATCTGGCGGAGGCAAAGCGGCACTCCCGTTTGCAGCGTCAGCACAGGCTCTCCACGCTAAAAGAAGGGGGCTCTCAGTCAGAGGAAGACCCAGCAGACAGAAAACATGAACATCTTAATCTGTGCCACAGCTCTTCTAAAGATGTTTTTGCTGATGATGCTACTCCTCGCAGGGTTCTCTCTATTAAATGTGATAATAGTTTGACTTTTGATGGTTTGACCTATTCAAAACCAGATTATGCCACCCCTCTCAGAGCCACCTCCGCCATGCCAGAAAACATGGAACCTTTAGGCACAGCTGCTTATCCAGATGTTAACCCTCTCAGGACAACCCCATTAAATCTCTCACTGACTCCAGCTTTGCAGCTTGTTCATGCTATGTGCCAGCAGAAAGCTCAGATGTTTGCTGGCCAAAGTCCAAGCCTGAAGGAGCAGTTGAAGTCCACAGCAGCACTGGCCCAGACCCCTGTGACATTTAGGACAGCTATGCCATTGGCAGGACTGATTGGCAGGAAGATGGGGGTAGGAAAGGTAGACATACTCACAGAACTGAAGAAGAGGAACCTCAGGCACATCCTCGCTGTCATACTCAGTCACCTTGCCTCTGAGAGCATCCACAGGTGAGGTCATGTTTTAACAAACTTTACTTATCACTTCTATAAAACAAACAAAAGCTTTTCTACTCATTAATTGTATATCTCAGCACATTCAATGACGAAATAGCTCAATTCCCATCAGATTTATCTTATGCTACTGTCGCACATGACCATTTATGTTCAAAATCTTATAGTGTACACAATAAGTTGTACAGAATCCTGTCAATTTAATACACATTTAAATGTATAATGGATGCTTAACTCAGACCAAAGTACAGGACATTATTCTTGTCCAAGTAGAAGATGTATGAAAGCTTTTAATTAAAGATCTGTATTTCACCTTCAAAGTTTTGACAACTTGCTTTTGTATAGTTTTATTAATTTAGTGTAGAACCTGATTATTTCTCAAACCATCAGGCTTGACGAGGTGCAGTGAGTGCTGAAAATATTGGTCTCATACCTGCATTTGTTTATTTGTCAGGTGTGGTCAAGTGTGTAAAAGCTGGAGTGAAATTATCCGGCAGGACAAGCGGGCTGCCTTCAGGATTAGAAGCTACCTGAGTGAAGTGACTGCCTCTCTTGAGGTAGGAGATTTGCTATATTAGTTACTATTGGCTGATAGTCACTATAGTGTTGTCAGTATATTTCTGTGACAATGTGCCTGTTGCTGTCTGATTCAAGCAGTAATATTGCATCAGCTGTGAAAGGAAAAACATCCATTGTGACATTAACATGTTTGTGTGCTGATTTGAAATAACCCTCAAACTTTTTGCTTTTGTCCTTCAGCTCAGTGGTGCAGTCCATGTCCCTGATGCAGAGACAAGACTGACTCTTCTAAAGAGGTCGGCCCTCAAGACGGTTCAGGCTCAGTCCAGGACTTCAATCTACTGCACCCCGCAGTCAGGAAATAGAACTTCAGTCCAACTACAGCACTGTGTCGTACAATCAGGCAGCAGCAGCAAACGAGAGAAATATCTAGAAGTGAGTTTAAAACATCACAAAGATTTCCTCTAACATTTATTATAAAGTCTTCTCTTAGTCATAACTTACTCTTCAGTCATGGTGTTTTGTTCAGTGTGTAAATAATCCACAAAATCCATCCATAAGACTAGTAATCCACACTCTACCAGGTCATTTTTCAGTTTCCCTATGCACGTGTGTGTGTTTTCAATTAAATGACAACAACCTTTCAGTATCTTTTTAATATCTGTACTTGCATGGTCACCTCCTAATTGACAGACAACTTCACCTCAGTCTAAATGTAATCTCTCATTAAACCAAGCGCAATGTGTCAGCTCTTTTTGTGCATTGACTTACATTGAAACTTAACATGCCTAAGAAATATTTAGTGATTGATCCCTTTCAAAATCTGGGCACCTGGCAACATCTCCCCAAATGGAAATGTCGTTACTGATATAAACATACACAACTTAAAGCTCGAACATAGCATTTTGATGTTGCATTATTCATTTTCAATTAAATGCACTAAAGCACACAGCCTGAACAAAAATCATGTGTGTTATTATTGGGATGTATTAAATTATACATTGAAATGTTCACAAAACATTTACTTTGAGTGATGTTATAACTTTTTTTTTTTTTTCAGGTTGCCAAAACTCTCTTCAATGATGAGTGCCTGAAGCCCTGCCCTAGATGTCAGCATCCTGCTAGATGTCACTCGGTGAAAGGGGAAGGTGTGTGCAGTAGAGACGACTGTGGTTTCAAGTTTTGCACCGCTTGCTTGTGCACTTTTCATGGATCTAAAGAGTGTGGAAGCCAGTCTGTTGGCCGTCACAAAAAGGACATACTTCTTCCAGGAAGTGCTCAAAGTCGTAGAAACGTCAAGAGACTATGAGAAGGGAACTCTATTCCTTCTTGCTATGCCAGAGTCCATTAAGCACTTTTTTTCACCTGCATAATAGGGAGAATGACGCTTTGCAACAATGAAACTGATTTGTTGCCAGTACATTGTTCTGTGCTCATTATTTTGTCTTTGTACCGTTTTTCAACTCAACTATTTCTTCTGAGTTTGAGTTTTTAATTATGAATTTGAAGGAAGGCACCCAGCAATACATTGTTTAAAATTTAGCTGTTGGTGTAATTCTCAATATGGTGTTCAAGTGTAGATAATGTTTTTTTGAAATTCCTGAGATTTTCAGCTTTTACCTATGTCTTTTCAGATCTGTTTTTAAATAAATCTTGTGATTATTTTATTTTTTACACTCCTGTGTCACTTGTCTCATTAGCAGAGCTCCATGTTCTCTGTATGAATAGATGAGTATTTGCTGCCATCTAGTGGTCTAATTGCACCTCGTCTTAACAGCTACAACAAAGTACATGTAAATTGTTTCCTTACTTTTATAACATGTAAACAAACTTCGATAGTCTTAGTAATGTAACTTTTAAAACTAAATTATAATAAACGAAGGTTAAGGTCTCGAAGCAACAGAACAACAAATGTATTTTTCCTGGTTTCCTCTAGTTAAACATTTACCGCCCCCTGTGTTTTGAAATGAATCCACTTCCATAGCAACCTAAAGTTTGTCTGTAATTACACTGAGGTTGCTGTCTGGCTCAGTGAGGCCTTATGTAGCTTCCCGACCTGACTTTCTGCACCTGTCTCAAACTGCTTTTCAGGCAGTTGTATTTTGAACTAGCTGCTATCTCGTTAGTTGGTGAACATGTGTGGACTAGTTTCAGCAGGTAAGAAAACTAATAAGTTATATGTACTAAATATGTTTGAACAGATGTTAGTTTAACTTACTTTAACCTTTTCTTCAAAGAGTTACCACATCTTAATGCTGACAATTTTGTGAGTATAAGTATTAACGGTTCGGAAGCTCATGATTGTCAATCAGTTTAGATTATTATATTTTGCCTCTTTCAGAGTTAAATGTTTATTTTCTATACAGGTACACACTCTGGCCACTGATGATGTATTAGCTCACTTCTTCAATGATTTCTTAAGTCTGCCGGTAAAGTATAAATGTAATGTATAACTTAATATATATTGTAGTGTTATAGGATATTTTCAATAACACTTAAACCCTTCTTAAACATCTTGTCCCAGTCTTTTCCTGAGGCTGTGCTGTACAACCAGGAGATGCATCTGTTTGAGCTGGTGAGCGGCGCAGCGGAGTTTATCTCCAGAAGAATCATAACCGTTCTGAACCACAGCAAATCCCAGCTTCTGACTGGTGACCCCTCAGTGCTGACCAGAACTCCTCCTTTGGACAACCACTTCACTGTCTCTGTAAGCAGACAGTTATTAATTTAAGTGAAAGTTAATAGCTTGAAGAAGACGAGCAGAGGCATATGCTGTAGCTTTTTAAGGTTGACTGTGTTTCCCTGACCTTGGCAGTATCTGGACAGAAAACAAGGAATCCAGTGGATCATGGAGGAAAGATTGCCACTTTTTCTTCAGAGTGATTGCTACATTGAATACAGGTACTCCACATGCTTTCAGCTTGTGTATGCACCCACCACACATACAGAACAAATGTAGTTTTACCTGCTGGAATGTACATTGTTTTAAATATTTTAATGTTTAAATGATGTTTGACCATAACTTGCTCTATATTTTTACTATCTTGATGTTGAGATATGTCAGTCTCTGACTGTGTCTGACTCCTGATGGATATATTTTGCTACGGTCTCATTGCCTAGATTAAAATAATTCTTATAGTTCTGTTTAAGAACTTTTCTCTAATTTTTTTCGTCCATCTAATCCTTTATCTAATCCTCTATGCATCTATTGAGAGGCCTTATGGCCACATCCCTGTATCCCATGCTGACCTGTATCCTTCAAATGGAAGCAGTGAAGGAGAAATAACAGTCACATTATTGAATCAGTTCAATTTGTTTTGTTTTTTTTCAGACTGGCCAAGTTGTTGTGTCAGTGGGACCCAAACATCTGTATCCAGACAAGGAGGAGCAGCCCAGGTCGAATGCTTCTGTCAGCCACACCAATGTGCTGTGCCGGTCATTTTGACAAAGAAAATAACAATGCACAAAAGTCTTTTACATGCTCACATTCTCTAGAGAACATTTCATCCAAACAAAGTACTTACCTTGTTACCTTCTATCTGTACATATAGAGTTTTCTGCTAGTCATGAAGCTAAAGACTCCTATGATGTCTTTTTTTCCCTTCCCTTTTAGGGTCAATGACAAAGTACAACTTGACGTATCTACCTTCTGACCAGAAGGAAAACATTAATACAAAATGCAAGGAATCATCCAGATGTTTCTCCAGCTGTTCTGAGCCAGAGAACCCATGTACCTTTCCTGCTTTGTTCTCATCATGTTCCTCCTCCTCTTACCTTAAATTTAATAAAACCCAGGAACCCAAGAGCACACAAATAGAGCTGTACCTCAGCCCAGAGATGCAATATCTCAAAGAATCCAGGGGTCAGAGTTTTGAGTCTGTTGAGGCACAGCTGGAGGACCTGGCTGCCAAAATAGTTAAACAAGAACTTTACAATGCCCTGAGCGTTATGACTGATGAGAGCCAGGGAAACATTTCTGACTGTTTCAACAAGTCAGCAGAGCAGACAAACTGCACCAGCAAAGGGGAGAAATTGTGTGAATGTGTTTGCCAACATTCAGCTAACGGAGGCAGAGAGCCACTCGAGGGGATCCAAGCGAAAGTTCAAGAAGACAAGACGGTGAATGCAGTGGAGGAGAAGACAGAATGGGATAAGAGGAATAGGGAGGTGGGGAGTTGGGACAAAGACCAAGGAAATGTCTGTGATATTGGTTGCCATGTTAACTGTTGTCTGGACAACAGACCTGGCTTGGATGAGTTCAGGCAGTTTTTGCAAGGAACGCCTGGAGAGAAACTGATTCATTTCTGGATGGACATAGAAAAACTGAATTCTGTACAGCCAGAGCGGAAGAACAGGTGAACATCAAGCTGGTCTTTTTTCACTGAACAGAAGACCGTGATTGCAATGACTGTGATCATGGTTTGATGCAAAGATCATAACACTATAGATAGCTACTGCAACTCCCATATAAATACAATGTTTATCTTTAAAAAATACAATGAAAACAAAAAGTATAAAATGTGATCCAACGCCCTTTTTTCCAGACACTTGGTCCTGATGAAGGGCCGGTACCTGCTGAGCAGCAGTCCCAGTAGTCTGAACACAGACCTGCTCTCCACACTGGGACTGACCACATCCACCTGCTGGACAGAAGAGAAACTGTGTTCAGTTCAGCCCTGCCTCATTGATGCGCTACTCTACTACTGGTGACTGTCACGGTTCACTGTGTTTAGCTTCCTAATAAAAGTCTGTTTGTGTGTATCTGCCTGTCTGTCTGCCCATATATGTATATGAGGAGACCTTTACCTTAAATGCCCTGTGTGTTATCTCCTTCATCAACTGGTTAAAGCACATATTGTCATGTAGTTCTACCAACGTTCTGTGCTTTATATAGACCATGATCATTTCTTCTTCTTCCCCACAGGGCTCCACGGTTCTGGAAGTCTCAGTCTGCTCAGGAGGACCATGATGACAGCTCCAATACGAGGCTGTGGACAGAGTGGGGGAGAAGGCCTCTGTCAGGCAGACAGCCTCACCATGACTTGTTGACCCTCCCTCTCCTCGCACCTGACAGATCCTTGTCCCGACCCCCCACCACTGTCTATTCACAGGTAGGAACAGTGGGCAGATAGATTCGATAGGACTGAATGAGTGAAAGGTTAAAGTAGTAAGCATTTTGTGAAACGAAGTTCATCATAGTTCATGGCATACTGTTAGTAATTTATCAAACAAAAAATAGCAACCCACTGATGAATTGTTGAAAAACCATTGTCTGCTCAATCAACGATGAAAATAATCTATCAAGTTGTGATCCTAGTTTTAAGATTTTTTTATTATAAATGATAGCACAACATTTCTTCTTACCTCAATCTCAAAGGAAACTTTCAATTAAAAGGTCAAAGCTTGAAGAACAAGAACTGTCCAAATACTTTACTGTTTATATTTCCTCAGTCATATTGTAGCAGAAGTCAATTACTGGGAAGCAGAAGAATGGAGACCATGTTACAGGCTCTCTATGTCGACTCACGCGCCGGCTTGTTCTTCACACACTTCTGTGTTCAAACTGGAAACCAGGTACAACAACAGCTCCTCGATTTTAATGCAGGAATAACATATAAATTCTGTTTGAACCATACTATTCAGCTATGACTGTTCTACATCCAAGATAGTAGATAACATCTCTAAGTCACAGCGGAGAGCAGTTCAAATTGGAATGGTCAGACACTGTGATTTCTTTGTCTCATCTCAGCTGTGGGAGAATTCAGTTTACTTCTGGACCGACCTACAGCACTACCAGGAAATGTTTTACCAGGAGGGTCTGGATCCCTACAGAGTACAGAGGGAGGCACAGGTCAGCACGCACGCACGCACGCACGCACTAATTTCGACAAGATATTAAGTCGGTATCTGCTAATACAAACAGTGTGATGGAGAGCTGCGGTTATATTAGCTTGAACACTGTCACCAGTCTTATAAATTGAAGCGCAACTCAAGTCAATATCTTACGGGGGACTTTAACTATTACCGGAGTCACTTTCAGGTAAGATATCTGTACTTTCACTCAAGTATGGCTTTCAAGTACTTTATACACCACTGCTCTTTAGAGAGATTTAAAACCCCATGAAAACAAGAGAGTTCGATCTCGCCCAGGTCTACGCCAGTCCAGTCATCTAGAACCGCTTTGTGTGGCTACAGCTGGACCGGTGTGGTATGGTCCAGAGTACCTCCCAGTCAAATCTATTTTCCTTCGGTAACTTTAGTCCACCAGAGAAAGGAAGTATGGATGAATTTTCCATGGTATGTCAGCCAACAGGGTTGACATTGATGTGGTGTAAAGTAGTGAGCTAGTGAGTGAATTGAGTATGTGAGCACTGAACAATGATGATGCAAGTGGTGGTGCTGTCCTCTCCTCTCCTCAGCTCCTATACTCCACATATCTGTCAGCCTCTGCCAGGAGGAGCATTGGCGTGGATGAGGAGGTCAGAAGGAAGGTGTACGACCGACTAACGCCGGCTTTTGAGGAGCTGTTTGACGAGGTGGAGGAGAATACACTGAACATCTTGCTGCAGCCATGGACACTGCTGCTCAGCAGGGACAAAGAGTCCTTGAAGAAGGTAGCTATGGTACAGCCACACTTTCATTCACTCTGTACCTAGTGTTTGCTTTTTTTGATGAGCAGTCATTAAAAAACATTTAGTAACACCTCTTGCTCCATGGATGGAGGGCATTTATTTAAATATATAAATATATATATATATATATATTTTTTTTTATGTTCTTTTTTGTCCCACTTATCGTCCAACTCCGCAAAATAACTTATGTATTATGATGAAAAACCAAGAGAGGGGAACATTTCGATATTAGAAAACCGATATTATGCATTTCTGCTTCACAAATTACTTTAAATATCAATTGATGATTCAAATAGTTGAGTCAGTTGATTTCCTTCAGAAGTACATGTTCATTAATCAGCTATTGATTGCAGCTCTAACTGGCTCCATGTCTTTGTGTGCAGGTGCATGTGCAGGAGGAGGTGCACAGGGTTGAAAGTGAGGAGTACAGGGAACTCCAGAGTGTGTATGAGGAGTCAGAGCGTCGACTGAAAGAGGTAGAGTTAGCAACACACTCATGGAATGATGGTGCTAGGCTAACCATAAATAAACATACTCATGTGAACATAGAACAGCTCATATGAACATGAATGTAAAATGGCCTCTTTGCCTTTTGCCTTTGCTTTGTAACAATGAAGATAATCTTTTGCCTCAGGACATTTTTTTACTTGGCATGAGTGGACCATTTACATTGGTGTCATACAGCTGTTCTATAGCTGAAAGGACCCATTTGACATTAGAATGTGTGGAATTGTGTGATTAATGATTTTTATTTTGACCACTTCTTTTTTCTCCCTGTCACTTGCTCTCTGCCTCCTCCTGCTGTACTCTTACATGTACAGCAGTCCAGGTCCATGCCCTCTCTCTCTCCTACTGTTTCTTCTACTTCCTTTTCAAAGGGCCCCAGAGCATTGGACTCTTGGTCCAGAGTGTCTCCAAATTACCAAGGTTACCGTCTGGGTTCCTTACTCCGTCAGCACCATGAGATTGGACACTTCCTGTCTTTCCTTCAGAATCAGAATGCCAGGTCAGCTGTGTGACACATATATTTCTATTATTCAGATTTACAATATCCCCCCACAAAACATATAGATTAGTATACTTTAAAATGTAAAATGTGCATAAAGTATATAGTACAATGCACTGAAGGCTGTGTGAAAATTAACATTGTGTTCTAAATGTATGTCCGCTCAGTATTCATCTGACATGTTGGCTGGATTTGGAGCAGTACAGGAGGACTCCTCAGAAAGACAAGGCTGTCAAGCAAGAGAGGTCGTCACACATTGGAACCAAATACCTCAACAGGAAGTACTTCTTTGGCCCTGAAAGCCCTGCCTCCACAGAACAACAGAATGACGTACGTCACCTCCATAATTTGAAACACAATATGTTCAGTATTATGAGTGTAGGATTTGAATTATTGTTAACATTCTGGGAAAGCAATCCCGAGAGCTGAGAGACACTTGGTACCCAGGACATGACAATCCCAACATTTGATGTGAGCTCCAGCTGAGGCTCAGCGTCCACATGTGATAAACAGAAGTTGCTGAGGCTCTCACTCACACTCTGACATCCTGCACACTCGATGACAGTCCTGACAGCACACTGTCATTGGGGGGCAGGGATAAGACGACATGGTTAGAATTAAAACAAGAGAAATTACTGGAGTGTGTTTTGGATCCCAGGAAGAAGAGGACAATCCGCTAAAGTAACAGTTACAATAAGATTAAATCTCTACTGACATATATAGTCTGAGATTGGGTTTCTGTATCCTAGGGTTACTTCAGGAGGGCATGGTGTATTAAGTTAGGAGGACTAGATAAGACATGTAGCAGGGAAACCTTATTCTCTTTTTCAAGACATTAAAGGTAGCAGCTTAGCTGTATTTGTTACCGTATGCCAGCAAATAGTGTCATGTCATGTGTGTTACAGGGAAAACATTTCCTAAGGCCTACACTAAATTGATTTTAAGCATGATGTTATTCAACTTCATTCAATAATTATATAGAGTAATCATGTTTTCAGATAGTTGCACTAACAGGCAAGCATTTTCCATTCATTATCTAGGCTGACAGCCTGCCATAATCCAGTTTGTCACAGTTATATATTGAACCAAAACTGTTTTTCTCTGTTGCTGTGTACTGTTGTGTGCAGGGCTATTTGCCTCATGCTCGCTCATGCTTTGCACTCTATTACCCATGAAGTTGTTACCCTCCATGCATAATGTCACAGCTCAAGCTGAGCTATCTCTTGGTCGTTTGCATTTGATTGAAGCTGGACTAGCTTGTTTCTTAGTTTTCACACTCTCAATCACAGCAGGCGTGTACAGGAGTTCCCTTGTACTGTTTTCAAATTAGCTGAGCTACTCTATGATTTCTCTATGATACGGTAATTGCAAAATGGGGAACTGTGCCTGGCCCAATAACACATTGACACGCAGACTGGGGGAGCTTGGAGTTGAACTGATTGGTGGACGACCTGCTCTTCCTCCCGATGATGAAGCCTGATTTAATTGTGTTCTCTAAGGAAACATTCACTGTACTTGTTGACATGGATTGAACTCTGCTGCAGTACCTTTATCATTTGTCATCCTCATCTCATAAAATGTCTCATAGCATCATAATCCTTATAGCTGCTTATTTGAATGAAGATGCCAGTTGTAGTGCTTCTAATTCTGTGTGACGGGGTCTTGCTGCTGATCTTGTGTTGGTTTACGTCTGCATGAGCAATATAAAGACTGACAGCTTTACTGCTTTGGCCCTTTACTCCTTCAATCACTCATTCATCCAGTCGCAGACTGGCCCCCTTTCATCTGCTGACTCCTGCTCCAGTGCCATGACTGGTTCTCATTTCTGGAGCCTGCATATGAGTGAGGCAGGCATGCCTGTGTGCGTGCCAAATGAGATGAGAGAAAATATAAATGAAATATAAAAAGGGAGAGATGGCCAGATCGATGATGAAGACAGAAAGCAGACAGGGAAGATGAAGAGAACGCAGCCATTGTGAGAGCACAGCAGGAATAAGAGAGGAGAGCAGTTTTCAGCCGCATTTCTGGGGGGACATTTTTCATGTGTTCTTAGAGTGGTTTTATAGGAATCTTTACATTCACATCAAACACACATGTGTAGCAAAGCGGTAAATGAAAGGTTGCCCACAACGCCACCTGAGGAATTTCACCTCAGGAATAAACTATTGATAATATGTGCAACAGCACAGGTTCGTTGGAATCACTTGGGGCATGAGACGTGTTTAAATCAATAATAAATCAACTTTAATAAACACAAATTCACATCGTCAAAACACAAAACAAACCTAACACTTGAGTTTAAAATAAGTAACTAACTGGACAGGGCTGTGACTTACCACGGCGACGAGAACCAAACAAAAAGGGGAAGGGACTAAAAAAACAAACCACCCGTGACACAGCACACCAAACAAAACGGGTT
Organism: Platichthys flesus; assembly: GCF_949316205.1. Lineage (NCBI taxonomy): Eukaryota > Metazoa > Chordata > Actinopteri > Pleuronectiformes > Pleuronectidae > Platichthys > Platichthys flesus. Next base: position 1,132,509 of record NC_084955.1, read on the forward strand.
GGGAAGAAAACTCCCTCCACCAGGAATTGGGTCGCCGCCTCCGGGCCACAGCACCTGACCACAACAAAAATACTATTAAAACAAGTCAAGGGTTAAAACACTTTTGAACAAACAAACAACAAAATAACACATACAAACACAATAAAACTAAGTTAAATGCAACTATAAAATATGGAGGTCCCCCTGGACGTGTTCCCTCCACGTGCCGTGAAGGCGTAGCGTGGAGTATAGATCAAGGGTGTTGGTTCACAAGGACACGGAGCTGGTCAATTCATGAAATAGTTTCTGTGATATTAAAATCAACAATAATAAACCAGAGTTTCAGTAGATGAACCCCAAATTCAAGGGGTGCCAGAACAGCAGGTTCCAGTTCTGTGTACACGGGGCTGCAGGGCAACGATGAGGGGGCAGGACCTCAACCACCGTGTCAGGCCAAGGCGGTGTCTCCGTAACCCGGAGGGAGGGAGATTTGTTAGCCGCCGCTTAGTCCTGTAGCATTAGCCCGCTGGCGCGCGCTACCGCACTCGTCTTCCCTGGTGGAGCGACTCCACGCTGAATGCCAGTCCGGCAATGTGACAAGTCAAGTGTGCCGACCAAGGTCCCGGAACGAAACAACAGCGCCAGGGAGACGCGAGTACGAGTGGGCTGCTGCCTTAAATAGAGGCCGACAGCGCCCCCCTTGACGGGGAGGGCCCATGCAGGCACAGCGCCCCCAGTGGCAGGGAGGGCACCCACATCTGGCCACATTTATCCCCCCCTTTTTGCATCGTCGGCCCGACGATGGCCAGAAAAATAGAATTAACACCAAGGCCTAAAAATGGCCAACTGAGCATTGGACATCGGGCCTAGGGGTATATTGTTTTCCTGAGGTTGTAGGTCAACAGGGCAAGGAAGATGGTGGACATTTGAGTGGTGCCCTGCCGTGGACCGAGCAGATCGGCGCAGGGCCAACTGACCGTGATCTAGCTGCTCGGCTAGGAACCCTAAGGGAGCTGATAGGGAAGGAGGCAAATAAGCAAGAGGTGTTGAGATACTGGGCGTGTTCTCCAATGGGATCAGGACAGGAGGGCTTTCCAGATGCCTGGTACGTGGAACCACCGCAGACTGTGGACAAAGGGTTTCCTGAAACAAAACCCACAAGTCTCCGGCATTAGAGGACTCATCATCCCGTACGGCCAAGGACGGCGGAGAGGGCAGGTTAGATGGAGAATTTGCAACCTCATGCGGGACCACGGCCTTGACCATGTCCCGATGTACGCGTTTAACCTTCTGCGGGTCATTCACAGGGGTAACTGTGTACACTGCTCCATCACCGCAGGGAGCCTTCACAACCTGATGGACCTGGGCATTCCAAAGGTCATGGATTTTATGTCGCCCTCTAACACCGTGGTCCCTCAGGTACACTAATTGGCCTACTGTGAAAGGTAGATCTCGGACCTGCTGATCATGCCGCGATTTTCTTTTACTAGCAGCAGCCAACAACCGTTCACGGGCACCCTCGAAAGCAACTCTGAGTCGAGCTTGGTGTTCGACCACCCAGTCCTGCACCCCGCCAGGTACTGGGTCTTGAACTCGACCCAAAAGGAAGTCCACAGGAAGCAGAGGTTCCTGCCCAAACATTAGAAGGAACGGCGACTCACCAGTGCCCGAATGAGGTGTGGTGTTATAACAAAACAGCACCTGGGAGAGACAGGAGGCCCAATCCCGTTTTCGTGAAACTGGCAGGGTACGAAGAAGGTTATGAAGAGTTCTATTAAACCGCTCGCATTGGCCGTTACCCGCAGGGTGGTATGGGGTAGTACGGGATTTGGTGACCCCGTACAACGAGCAGAGCTGGTGAATCAAAGAACTCTCAAAAGAGGCTAACCTATCTGACACTGCGGGGGCAACTGTATGGGAAGAGACAGTTACTAACGTTGACCTCTCCTCAGTTACTCCTGGAGGCAGGCTGACAACCTGGGCAGCGTTTAAAACGCCCAAACTAGTCCGTGGGTAAAGGAGAATTTCAGTTGTCCCAACGTTGACAACTGGGACATACACTGTACCCCGGACAACCTGAATAAGGCAGGGTGACACTAGCAACCCGGCTGGTAAACCTGACTCAGGTTGCTCAAACAGAGCGCTTTGTCTAGTGAACTGTTCTGGACAGGTACCAGCAACTAGTTTCATCACTCCTCCAGGTATACGCACCGCTTGTTTGCCTCGGACTCTCACAATGCCAGTGTGGCCCCCTGGGGTCTGGGCGTCAGACTGATGGCACTGCTGCAAGGCCGCAATAACAGGAGCAGGTGCCTGTGACACTGAAAGTGAATCAAAAAGAGAAGGCCCAAATTCACCGAAAAGCTCTCGATAGCATTTGCGTATCACGTTCATTCCCAAAATACCAGGGACAGAAGACGCAAAACCACAGGGGTTTTTGACAACAAGAATCCCGCAACGGGGCATCACCTTGCCACATAGTTCCACATCAAGCTCCAGATAGCCTATATATGGAATGGCTAAACCGTTCGCTGCTCGGAGCTGTAGCCAGTGACAAGACTGAAGGCGCTCGTGGCCCCAAGGTGCAAACTGCTCCAGAAAGAAGCTTTCAGTGACGGTGGACACCATGGAACCAGTGTCCACCAGGCATAAAGCAGTGACTCCTCCAATCAATACATTAATGTTTGGACATGCAGAAATTAAGTCAGCACCTACACTTTCCTGTGAGTCTGTGGGCTCCCCAACTGTGCTGTGACTCCGCAGCTCAGTGGGTTTCAGTTTTCCGATCGCCTAGTGAAATGGGACGGTGCGGTGGGGCGTGGGTTCGACCCAGCTGCTGAATTAGCAAGGCGTCGAAATGGAGCCCGCTCACCCTCACAATCCCGAGCAAAATGTCCAGGCTGTTGGCACCTTCTACAGATTAAAGGACCACTATTAAAAGTCTGACCTTGGGAGCGGGGGGCCTGTAGAGAGGCTACGGTCTGGGTGAGCTGGTTAAGCTGCTCCTGTTGATGCTTCATAAGGTCCATCAACTCACTCAACCCTGGCCCCGATGAAGTAACAGGAGGGGCAGTTTGAAAGCGACCCTGCACTCCATATTGAAGACCATAAGCTGATGGCAAGGAGGAGCTACGCCCCCTATCCCCCCCTGGAAGACCTTCCCTCTCCCACCTAATTGCCTCACCACGAAGCTCCAACAAGGTGCCAGTAGGCTGGCGTCTAACCAGTTGCTTGAGTTCCCGGCGAAGGGAGCTATCGAGAACATGCTCCACAAACTGATCCCTGAGGAGGACATCAGAATTAGGCATCCCATCAGGTGCACACTGCTTAACCCGTGCCATTAAGGCCATGAGAGCTAAGGAAAACTCCTGCAACGTCTCTCCTTCGAGTTGGCGTCGAGAAAAGAAAGCCTGTTGTAATGTGACGTACGACTGAGCACAGCCATATAGCTCCTTTAATATAGCAAGAACCTGTACTGGGTCTCGCCGCTCTGCACTAGGGCGAAACTTAATTTCCTCCTTTGCCTCTCCCTCTAAATGATCAAACATAAAAAGGGCCTGGTCAGCAGCAAGAAGATGGCGAGCACGCACACATGCCTGTATCTCCTCTATCCACTCAGTTATTCCTAGGCCTGCCCTGCCATTGAACATGGGACACTTACGGTCTCTAGGAACCACAACCAGTCGCTCTGTGACAGCGGCGGCTATGTTTGGAGCCTGACTTGCTGCAGCAGAGGGAAAGAAAACAGCCTCACCGGGGTCCAACAGAGATGCAGCACGCGCCTGGCGAAGTAGTTTGTTGTCTGCCTTAAGCTGTGACACGGTCTCCCTAAGCTGTTGCATCTCCTCCTCCATGATGAAGTAAAGCTGCACCGAGGCCTGACAAAATGGCTCGTGGAATGAACTCGGACTAAAACACTGCTGTTCTGGCTTTAACACTGAATACACAACACTCAAACTATGAGAGGACGCCCATCAATAAATAGTTAAACACATTTACAGACCTTAAAGTAAAACACGTCTCTGCCCCTTTAGATGTGAAATCCTGCCAGCAATGCCAGAATGTAGCAAAGCGGTAAATGAAAGGTTGCCCACAACGCCACCTGAGGAATTTCACCTCAGGAATAAACTATTGATAATATGTGCAACAGCACAGGTTCGTTGGAATCACTTGGGGCATGAGACGTGTTTAAATCAATAATAAATCAACTTTAATAAACACAAATTCACATCGTCAAAACACAAAACAAACCTAACACTTGAGTTTAAAATAAGTAACTAACTGGACAGGGCTGTGACTTACCACGGCGACGAGAACCAAACAAAAAGGGGAAGGGACTAAAAAAACAAACCACCCGTGACACAGCACACCAAACAAAACGGGTTGGGAAGAAAACTCCCTCCACCAGGAATTGGGTCGCCGCCTCCGGGCCACAGCACCTGACCACAACAAAAATACTATTAAAACAAGTCAAGGGTTAAAACACTTTTGAACAAACAAACAACAAAATAACACATACAAACACAATAAAACTAAGTTAAATGCAACTATAAAATATGGAGGTCCCCCTGGACGTGTTCCCTCCACGTGCCGTGAAGGCGTAGCGTGGAGTATAGATCAAGGGTGTTGGTTCACAAGGACACGGAGCTGGTCAATTCATGAAATAGTTTCTGTGATATTAAAATCAACAATAATAAACCAGAGTTTCAGTAGATGAACCCCAAATTCAAGGGGTGCCAGAACAGCAGGTTCCAGTTCTGTGTACACGGGGCTGCAGGGCAACGATGAGGGGGCAGGACCTCAACCACCGTGTCAGGCCAAGGCGGTGTCTCCGTAACCCGGAGGGAGGGAGATTTGTTAGCCGCCGCTTAGTCCTGTAGCATTAGCCCGCTGGCGCGCGCTACCGCACTCGTCTTCCCTGGTGGAGCGACTCCACGCTGAATGCCAGTCCGGCAATGTGACAAGTCAAGTGTGCCGACCAAGGTCCCGGAACGAAACAACAGCGCCAGGGAGACGCGAGTACGAGTGGGCTGCTGCCTTAAATAGAGGCCGACTGCGCCCCCCTTGACGGGGAGGGCGCATGCAGGCACAGCGCCCCCAGTGGCAGGGAGGGCACCCACATCTGGCCACACATGCAACATCTGCACCTGCTGAGGCTTTGAATGTATTTCTACTGTTTATTTTTCATTGTGTGTGTGTGCGTGTGCGTGCGTAGATATTGTACCTGGCTGGTGGGCTGGAGCGTCTGAAGCTGAAGTGTCTCTCAAACCGGGTTGTTGCAGAGATCCAGGACATCATGAGGAATCACATAGAGAAAAAATGGCTGCCTGAGTTTTTGTCCACCGCAGAGTTTACAGAGCGACAGAGACACAGACCACAGGTAGAACCACCTCTTACCACTTTCAATGTGTACAAGACTGCCAGCTGAAAGGAAACTATTTGGATATTGCTGCCCTGGATAACAGTGATTATTATCCATATTGCGACATTATGACATTTACAAATTGTTAGTGTCAGAACAAAGTCATTTTAGGTGCTTTAATCATAATCATTTTTTGATCCAAACACATACATATTGTTTAGCTATAAATGTTTTTACATCTATTGAAACATCTATTGAATTCAATTCTTTGACATCGCTGTGACCTTATCTTCAGCATCATCTGTAGAAAATCTTTCCATCAACCTTCGACAACATGTCAGAAATGAACTACTTTAATTTGAACATTATCTAATTAGCAAATGTTAGCATGCAAACACATATGATTATGAATGTGTTACAAAGTTAAACAAGGCTATACTGTTGCCACAGCTACTGTCGCATATAAGTATTAGATCCCTGCTGCTGAGAGTGAACAGAGATAAGAAATTAGACACACGTAGGCAGCCCTGCTATTTGAGAAACCACTACATTCTGTCACTATCCAGTCGCACTTTCAGGTGGCCTCATCAAGTGTCAACACAAACACAGCAGATTCTGCTGCTCTGCCTCATTATGCTATCAAAGTTGCCCTGTTTTGTCACACGCATCCTGTTGGTTGACGTAGTTTAGCATTACTCTCAGGAGGAGGAGGAGGAGGAGGAGGAGAGGAGGGGGCAGTGTGGAAAAGATGGTGCAGAGGTGAAGACAAGGACAGAGGAGGTTGGGAGACAGACGTGACAGCAGAGAGAACTTTTTAAGAGGAGGTCAGAAGAACTGAAGACTGGGTTAAGGTTAAAGGTTTAAAAAAATCATCAAGAGCTTCAGTTACTCACAACGCCAAAGAGCAGCGTGCAGTGTAGATCAGAGAGGTTTGAGAGGTATTCAGTGTCCCTGTTAATCTCAGTTTACTCAGCTTCTGACTTTTGACCTATCTGTGTGTGTGTCTACGTATTGTAGCATCAAGAAGCAGGCAGGCTCTCACAGCACGTCCACCACCGACGCGGATCAAGGAGAAAATCCTGGAAGGTAAGAAGAAATCCTCTGGGGAAGCTGGATATTTTGAAAGGAGAGAAAAAAGGCGTTCTCTGGCCAAAAAGCATGTGGGATTTAGTTCATGACTTGGCTTCAAGCTCTTGCTTTGTTAAATACCATTTTGGCCCTGTAACCCAAATTGGATCCAGGATAAATAAGATTAAAGCATCAGCATAACCAACTTTCTTTAAACGTCTTTGAAGTTTCCCACGCAACTATGCAGCCTCCACAGTAGAACTGGGATATTAAACATGAGCATTTCACTTTTTAAGCAGGATATTTACAATGTTTTCGAACTTGTTATAATGTTGACACAATATTTTTTGCATGAATTCTTTAACAATCTCTGTTTCGTGCCCTGCAGGCCAGCAGCTCATGGATGAGTTCCTCCAAAGAGATTCTCCTGTTTCGACAGATCCTACTCAACCCTGTCACTTGTACGCAGTTCCAGCAATTTGTTTCCCTGAAGGGAGACTTCCTGGAGAATGACATGCTCTTTTGGCTCGAGGTCCAGAGGTATAAGGTAAAAAAATAAATGGTGCAATGTACTTGTTGCAGTTTGGATCTAATTCTAATCTGAAGTTTTTGTCACATGGCGTTTTGATTTCTTTCATCTTTCTTTTCTCCCCTATTTTCATTTTCAATTTAAAAACTGCTTTCTTTAACTTTGCACAACCCTCAAATCAGCTGATTAACACATCATTATAGGAGCAGTGGCAATATTAATATTCTACCTTTAATTTCTCCTGTCCCCTCTCCTCCTGTATGAAGGACCTTTGTCACTCTCACAGCGATGAGGCCACCATCCAGCAGAAGATCTCCATCATCATCAACTGTTTCATACACTCGTCCATGACCCCCCCCTTGCAGATAGATATCCCTCCTGAACAGGCCCAGCAAATTCTGGAGAAAGGACGTGAGCTTGGCCCTTACATCTTCAGAGAAGCACAGGTTGTGTGTGTGTGTCAGTCTGTGTCATTGTGTGCCATTGTGTGTGTTCCTTTATGTGTGCTTAATACGAGGTCTCTCTGTTCTGTTTATGTAGATGTCAGTGTTCAGCGAATTGCTGAAGTTTTGGCCCGAATTTCAAGAGCTGTGCAGCAGTGTCGAAGAGGAGCATCTTCTTCCTCTACTGCAGGACAAACGAGTCAAACACAGAGCCAGAGTGCGAAGACAGAGGAGGAAAGTGGAAGAGGAGGAGGATGAGAGGAGGAGAGCTTAGGTGAAGAAAATGTGGTTGTATTTATTCAATATTAACATCTGTGGTAGAAACAAACTCTATTCAACCTGAAATCTTTTTGTACAGGAAGAGTGGAAGACACAAGAATCAAGTTTTAAAGAAGCAGAAGACATGGACAGTGACCCAGCTGATACAGAAGAACCAGAGAGAAGAAGCAGTAGAAGTGTAAGAAGGGAGTGGAGGACACAGAGCAAAGCACTGTCGTCGGCCACTCAGCCGGTGAGGAGCAGTCTGATGTTCATTTCTAGGAAACATTGTAAAGATGTAGCTGAAGATGGGTCTGTGTGAACAAAGGAAATGAAACGATTTAATTTGGTAAACATCTGAAAAAATTAAGATAAACTGAATTACAGCATGTCGTCTGACCAAGGCTTCCTCAGTTCCAAACAGAGAAACGCAATCCTCCATCTGAACTGAACCGTTTTACAATCATTAGATGTGATTTGATTGTTTCTCAGCTGTCCTGGTCCTACTCCAAATACGTGGCAGCTCTGAATAGAGAGGAGGTGCTGCTGAGGAGGAAGAGTCAGCTGGAAGCTTCATTTGCCACAGCCTCAGGTAAACACACAGATACACACACAGAGATACACGAACATGCACACAAACTTCTAGGAAAGTAAGTAGTTAGGGTGAATTCTGGAAACCATAACACTGAAGTGACAGTTTGTTGTTCCCATGCTAAGATTCAAGCTTTATTTCCAAGGCTCTGATATGAATCAACACAAGGAAGTCAAAGCTTTGTTAAACCGACCCCCTCCCCACACATCAGGATTGTCTCATTATCTGGCCAAATCAGTCACTTCAGCCTGTTCATTAAATGTCAATGTTCTCTGCAGGACTTATTAGGAGTCCACATTGCATGAACATGTAAATGAAGCGTGGCATAACGCAGGACATAGTTCCAGTCCAATGAAGCAAAGTGCAAATTGTGTTTTAATAGGGAGTTACAGATGAGAAATCCTAGAATCAAAGATAGAGATCATCACTTCGTACAGGAGGTCTTTTAAGGTCAAAATTCTCTGATGCATGAATAAAAACTTGTATGTCTCTCCAGGGACTGAATGAGCTGCTGCTTAACACCCAGTGATTTGTGTCTTCCGGTCTCCCCTGCAGACTCCTCCTGCTGCAGCGTCAGGTCAGCAGACAGTCAGCTCAGCCACAGACGGTCACACCGCTTCTCCAGTGCAGAGAGTACAAAGTGTAATAGATATAACAGTAAGTAAATGGTGCTTCTTCAATGGCTTCACACAACATTCTGCCTCCAAAACAAGGGTCCCTCTCATGTTGACTGCAGGAGGCGTGAGCAATGAAACCAAAGTGTAAGAATGGCCTCCGACACAGACCGAGGCTGTTATCGGAGCATATGAGTGAAAACTGATCTCCTACTTGAAATCTGAGGTTGGGTTCACCAATGATGTAAGAATGTTTCAAAGCTAGTGTAACAAACACCCACTGACTCTTTAACCTCCGTTTAACTGCTGGGGTTTGAAAATTAATGATTGTCTGATGGAAATCTATACTGGCACAAATATTTATGTTCATTCAATAATAGAATCACACTTAATAATATGTTGAATAATTTTTAATAAAACTTTCTATATTAATATACATTTATATACATTGAACACAATAGACTTAATTAACACTCAAAAGTGCACAATATCATGTTGGCATCAATGTAAGGTTACAAACAAAAATGTTTAACAATTATGTCACATCTATAAAAACATTTTGGTTGACAGCTGGATTCTTGAGCTTCCATCAAGATGTAAATAATATTGTACTTGTACATGAGACAGTAAACACCAAGACCTTATTTTGTAGAGTGAACAAGAGAGTTTAGATAGAAAGGAAACAGATTGATGTCTCTATCTGCAACACTGAAGAGGTTTCACAGCGACTGAACAAGTCCTTGGTTTAATTTGACACATATACTTGTTTAGTGTTGGCTACAGTCAAAATGTCTGAGCAAAAAAGAATGTTGTAACTTATGTCACTTTGATTTACAAAAATGTTACTTTAACTCAACAGCTATGTTTGCATAAATACATTTTTCAGAGCCAAAGTAGTGTGTATCCAAAAATATTTAAGGCTGAATTTAAGTTGAACCAAAGGTCTTATCTAATATAGAATTTCAGAAAGCCCCTGACTGAATGTGTATCAGTGAAATCCAATGTGCAAGGCTTTATTCTTTACCATGTGGAACTTGCTGACAAACACCTTGGTGAAGGCAGGATCCACCAGGTAGCGGTAAGACTTGGTGACAGTGGGCAGTGGCTCAGCCAGTGTCACTGGCGGCTGCAGCAGGAGAGAGGCAGTGGAGGGGGAGAGGAACTGGGAGGCTCTTGTCACGTAATCCACCAGCCGCTGATACTGCTGCTCTGACAGACGCTCACGAACACCGTCCCCCTTGGGGAGGACACAAACAGGAACACTGTTACACTGGGACTAATACAGTTCATTCTGCTGCATAAGGTGTCCTATTGTATACCATCAAGGACAGTGGTTGCCTTGAAAACATATTTTAAGGAAACAAACATCAGAGCTGTCGATTTAATGTAATGACAGAGAAACTGGTGAAAAGAGCTGTTCCACCAACATGTAGAAAAGATTTGTATCAGTGACAGACCTTGTTACTAAAGATTTTTCTGACCCCTTTACACTAACATGACCCAAAACTGCATAGGGAAATATGTTGGTCTTCAGACCCATTTCTGTATTAGTAATCACTATAGCAAAAATTAGGAATAAATACTAAAGCATAAAATAAAGTTAACTGAAATAAAATTTAGAAAACCGCTCTATCTCACAATGTCAAAGAAAGTGAAAGAAATTCCTGGATCCACACCAAAATGTGAGCTTGGCTCACAGACATGCCCACCCCTTCACAGAATCACATGGAAAGTGACTTTTGTGTAGTCCTGCTAACAATTACATGCAGATGAAAACATAACCTCTATGGCAGAGGTAAAAATAAAATCAAAGCATACCTTGTTTCTGAAAAATATTGAAAATACTTGGTACATAATGTACTGACATATCTATATTATTGTTACTTTCTGCCTCACCTCTGTGTCACTTGTGACTGTCTGCTGTTGTAAAGTGAGGATGAGCTGGCCTTCCTGTCCTCGCTCCTGCTGACACTCCACCTGCAGACAACAGGACATTCAACACCCACACTGCCAAAGAAACCTTCGGTGGACTGTCACAGGAACTGTTGTTGAATGTGGACAGGAGATTTATGATGTGCTTACGACCATCAGTTACCTCTGTGATGGGGAAAGCCTGCTGCTGTGTGTCCTCACTGAGACTGACCACAAACAGCACCTCAGAGGTGAGCAGCAGACAGCCGGCGTGCTCCTGACCTGAGCCACTCACGATGGTCACTTCCAGGGCCATGTGGAGCTCCGGTCGCCCTAGAGACTGAAGCATCTTCCTGTAGGCACAAGAGAACAAGCAGAGATTGATGTACATTAAAAACAAGTTATGACATAACTGGAAATATGGTTAAATATGAAAAATGTAATGTTTAATTACCCGGACACTGTAGGGAATAATCACATCCATATTACCCCACCATTTTGAATGGCTAAAGTGTGTACATATAACTGCACATATAGTAGGGCAGACCTCCTAACTTCTGACACACACTTTCCATGTAAACACAAGTGTCAGACTAACATTACCCACAGATACAAGTTACCGTGTGTGTGCATACATCCTGTAATTTACATTTTTAGCATTTTCTCTGCATGGTTCCTATTACACATGCATGTGTAATAGGAAGGAGGAACTGAAGTGTTCACTCATGTTCCTCTGACACTTTGTTTACTTTGGGGGGCAGGTGTATTGTAGAGCAGAGGTTTAAGCGGCTACAGTAGTGACAGTTTGGTTCTGCTCTGTGTTGCTCTGCTCTAACTGCCTGACCCCTCTGGTGTGTAGGCAACTTGCAGAAGTAAAAATAACTGATGGACGCCTGATGGAAACCAGTTTGACTGCAATGCAGCATGAATGAAACCACAGGGGAGCATTCATTGTTCATCTTCCTCTAACGTTAGTGCAACATATCGCTAACTCCTCAGGTGATGAAAACTAAAGTGAAATGTCCACAACGATGGGCAGTATTTATGATACATGTATTTGAAATATAAAATAGTATTTTTAGGTAAGAAATGCTGGAAAATAGTTTTTGTGAGACGTGTACGTGATAATTTCATAAAAATGTAAATTGATGAATGCAGCCTCTGATTGGCGTTTACTCAGTTGATGTTCAGAAAATTGATGATCCAGCATGAAGCGAGACCCAAAGAAGAAGCTCAAGGTGAGAAATGTGTTGGTTGCCAGCTCTCCATCCATTTTTTTTGCATAAATTCTCAACAGTTCCTGTTAGGTTTGGTGTTTCTTTGAGTATCCTAGGCTGAATAATATTGAACAAATACCATTTAACCCAAGAAACATTAGCAGCCCTCACAATTGATGTTACCTTGCACTTTCAGCCTGTATCTTAAGTTTTTGTCAGCTGTGCACGGGAGAAGAACTATACAGAGTCTCAGAGTTGTTGTATAACATTACTCTATAATGCAAAGAGATGGTTTAAATTAGTAAATGCACACATTTTTTTGTGTCTAATCGTGATAAGCAATGTTTTACTGCAAAGCCTTGGAAAACAACAGGTTGTTATCCCAGCCACCACTGGCATTTGTTGTAGCTCACAACTTCTCTAAGTCAAAGTGTGTAACTTACTGTCAGCTGTTTTGTGTTTAGTGAGAATATTTCTGAAATAACAGTGCTATTGAACAATTGAATTGTTATTTTTACATTGATTGATTAATTAATTAGTTAGAAAATTGTTTCTTTGGATAAGGTGCTATCAGTTGTCTTATTAGTAATGACTTGTTTGTCATTGCTGACAGTGCTACTAGTGCGAGGTCGGTCCTTACCAAACAGGTACTTTAGGTCAGACTATTTGAACTATGTGTTGAATGGTTGCATGTCAGATTTATGGCATGCCTCATTTAACTGTTGCTTTAAAAAATGTTCCACTTATTCAACTGAGTCAGTGTGCTGCTGAAGAGATAGATCAAACAGGCTGATAAATATATGGAAGTAGTATTTTAAAAATACAATAATACAGGTGTTTATTTTGAAACATTTAATATAAGTGTATTCTGTATACTATTTCAAAATACATTAGGATGTATCTTTTTCCATCCCTGAATGTCCGGAATAAATATTGAAATTATGATTTTTTGCAGTTGGCATTAGCAGACTGCTACTACAAGCTAATGTTTGATAACTATGGAAACCAAACTTCAGAAAAAACATTTTAAAATAGCACAAATGCACTTACTAGGGCTCCTGATCACCTTCTGCACACACTGGCCTCATACATGTGTATGATTACATTGAGTGTTTCACTGTAATCTTGGAATCAGTGGAACACTCAGATCTGATGCAGGGCTGGAGATGATTTACTCCACAGTACCCAAACATGTGTCCTCTGTAAACTGAGTCTCTCCAAAACATTACAACTCACACAGAGAGGTGTTCCTCCTCCATCTGAGGGCACAGGCAATGATCTCTGGATAAACTCATAATTAAATTACTAGCACAATTTTTATCTGGCGGCTTCGGCAGAGTGCTTATAAAAACCTTTTACCATGGCTCAATGAGAACAAAGCAGAGCAGGCTGGCTACCATGTGTAGGATCAAGGTCAAATATCTTTTCAGGCTTTTTTGTGGGGAGAAAGTGGGTAATAAACTCTCCAAGGTTATTTTAAACACAACAGCAAAAATGATGAGAGTTGGAACAGCAGGTTCTGGAGAGAGTCCAACACAAGTAAAGGTAAAACCACATGTTGCATTTCTAGAAGAAGAGCTGAACGAAATTTAAGGAGGAGCCTTCAGGATTAATGACTGGGGCTTACCAGACATATTTAAGGTGGCTGTTTGGGGCTTGAGCCGAATTCTCCTCTACAGGCAGGTAGAGTTGTTTTGGAAGCTGCCACAGTCCTGCTCCATGAAGGATCCCTGTCAGAAGAGACACAAAGACAACAGGCAGCATCAGTGTAACAGAAGGGTGCCTTATGTTCTCTGTCTGACAGTGGAGTGGATTGTGCGCATCCCTTTGGTTACAACATCAAATTGATAAGGGGACGGATGTGGCTCGGGAGTGAGAGCGGGTCGTCCACTAATCAGAAGATCTGCGATCAGATCCCTGCCCTCACATCCCTCGTGCTGCAGTTGTCCTTTGACAAGATACCCCAAATTGCCTCTGATGGCTGGGCCGGAGTGTATGGTTGATGTATGATAGACAAGTGCTGCTCATGGATGCACTTTATGAGGGTGTGTAGAAAAGCACTAAATAAATACTGACCATTTACCATTTTATAAAACAGACCCTTATAACTTAAAGTTTACTATGGGCTAATAAATTAGACAAAACTCCATACTCATACTTCAGAGTGAGGTCATAACCCTTGTGTAGCAGCGAGCCAATGAAGTCATCAAACAGTTAAACAGAGTTGTAAAGACCTCAGTAGGTCCCAGTAATGATGTCAGCGCAGTGATACTCTGCAGCACTGTTTAGCTCTGAGTCAGTGTGAGGAAGTATGTGTGTCGATATATCCATTTCATAAGAGAGGATGGATAGTAATAGAATTACTCCACAAACAAATACATTATTCTGTATAATTATAATCTATATCACTGGTATATTGACCTGGGCTGTTAGAGTGAGTTCTACCGATGCAGTGAGCAAATGCACAAGTTTGTGTTGGTACTGTGTGATCTCAGAGGATTAGATAGATGACGGTCAGGTCCTCAGGGAGTCACAGCACTTATAGGAAGCTGCCAAGCCTGTTGGAGTAGACTTGTTAGCACTTACCAACACAACCCTCTGATCCACTTCTCAACCCCTACCCGCATCTTCTGCCCGTAATAAAATACTCACTCCAGGGGCCTTAACTTCTCATATTTGGATCATAGGGTAGAGGGGTTGTCTTCGATCAGAGGGTCGGCGGTACCCAATTTCCATGCCTAAGTGTTCTCGGGCAAGATACTGAACCCCAAATTGCCTCTGATGGCTGTATGAATGTGTTTGTGAATGGGTGAATGGCAAAAAGCTGCTTTGAGTGGTCATCAAGACTAGAAAAGCTCTATATTAATAAAGACCATTTAGCATAATTGAATTTGTTGGTTCATGTATGATTAGCCACACGGCTAATTGACTGTAGGGCTGGCCTGATACACATGTGACTTCTCTCTGGGTCTGAGAGGACGGAAGGGAGATGTTGTGCTTTCCATTTCAAATTTACTGACACACTAACTCTAATTCACTTGTGCGGTTATTCGACTATTGTGACTGAGCTCTTGGTATCCAGAATGAGTTCATCATAGTTTGTGTTGATCATGATGAGAATTGCTGCCTAATGTAACCTACAGTACTAAAGCAGCTCTATAAAGAAAAAAAACGCAATGACGTTTTTTCAACATGGACTTATCTTTGGCACATCCTGAACTCACCGTATCCAGTTTGAGACACCAGCTCAGCAGCTCCGCCGATGGGTTTGGTGAAAACACCCACAATGCCTTTCCCCACTCCAGAGATTACGCCTTTGGCTTTGCTACCAGCTGAGCTCTGCATATCCCAGCTCCTCTGGAAGTTCTGCATTGGCTGGTCAACAATGCCTGCTATCGCTCCTGCAAAATATTAAAAAAAAAAGTCTTGGTAGTTTGTTTGTATGATGTGCCGTGTTAATAAATTGAAATAAAATATTCACAGTGAAAATATGCAGGTTGTACAGATGAATTTAAAACACCTTTAACAAAGGGGAAAGACATTTTCAGATTTTCAGAGAGATGGTGGGTCTCACTCCAAAGGATCAGAGGAATTCCGAAATACTTATTCCCTCCAGAAAAGGCCTGACCATTCATGCTTTGAATGACAAATTATAATCCACTGTAACCTAAAGATCCGAACAGCTGCTTGGTTTCGATGATCTGACATTTCTATAAAGTTTTACTGCCCTCTGGGCGTTTATTGAGTCCCTGCTGTGCTGTCTCCACTGCTCCCTCTCAAAGCTCTTTGTATTGTGCAAACCACTGTATGTGTGTGTGTGTGCAAATATAAGTGGGCAGAGAACGTGCTTGATTTACTGCCTAGTATAGTAAGTATTTCTTGAAATTAATTTATTACTTGTAATGTAACTTAAAGACAATGCAACATAGTGCTCACATTTGTTTGAATTTTCAAAAACCAGGACTACAAAATTGTATTATTGTCAAACCACTTATTTGATGCCACTGAAAAAACAACTAATAGTGTGAGGTATACAAGTGAGTGGGTCAGTGTATGTACACCTACCTAACAAGCTAATACCGAGTCGTGACAGCCCCTGCCTCAGTCCGTCCCCAAGACTCTCTGGCAGCTGTCGCCTCCACTCCTCCTGCCTGGTGTAGTGCTCCTCATCCAGAGACAGCCGGTCCATGTTCCTGGCCAGACTTGTGGCTAAGTTAGTGATGGACGTCAACGTACCTGAACACAATGGTGCCACGTTCACATTCAATGTTCACAGTTTGCAAATGACATCATGAGATCTGATGGTTAGTGATAGAGCCTCACAATATTCAATCAGAGATTAAAATTGCTTTAGTATATGACGTATATGTACTTATTTCTTCATGAATCAGTGTCACCTTTCCCTCAGGCGTGTTCCTGCGCTGAGATATGTATTTTCTTCACTTTCATTATTTAATTCATTACACAGCTCAAAGTTTTTTCTAACAAACCTGCTATATCGGCATGATAGCAATATAAATTCAATATAAATAAAAACTGTTTATCATTTATTTATTATTAAGTAATTTTTAACTCTAAGACTGAACATTTGTGTTACCTTTTGAGATATGTTTGACGAAAGAGGTGGTCCCTCTGGACACCCCACTGACAAAGGCTCCAGGTCCTCGGGTCAGACCCTCATAAGGCAGACGGAAGAAGTCTGACACGCCGTTACCGATACTCCGCACCAGGCTAGCAGGACTGCCGAGGATCTCCAAAGACCCCACCACCCAACCTGATGAAAGACACAGGATGTCAGATGGGTACAATTGTGAATAATTATGTACATATGCTGGAACATTAAACTGTACTGTTTGATAGTGTATAATCAGTCAATTGCTGGGAGCTTTGTTTTATATAAATGTATCAGTAGTTTCAGAAATATTTCTTCAACCTCCTGGCATCTAGGAACAAGGAATTTATAAACTATTCTGGAGTGTGTTGGATCGCCATTTCCTCAATGCTATGAGACGTTTCAGCCAGCAGTGTCTTCTTTCCCTTTTGGTGTTAGCTGGAGAAACTCACTCAGTTAAGCTTCACAAGAAAAAGTTTGACTGGAAGAAAATATTTCAATAAATCAACTTTAACTGTATTGTTGTTGGAGGTAGCCATGTATAACATAATGTATAATCCCACAGTATTCTTTTGTGGTCCTGAAATTAATTTGCCTTACACAGAAATAAAAAGACAATACATATGGAACATTTACTCTGAGAGGAACATTGAACATACAAGCCCCTTGAGTAGAGTCACTTTCATTATCTTCTATGTGACAAAAACAGCTTTACGAGCAAATGCATTTACAGAATTTACAGAATAATGCACAAGTCTTTGACATTATGTTTCACACTGTATTAAATGTATTTCTTCAGAACTCAAACATTTACAAACACACAGACACACAAACTTGTGCAAACAGACGCACAGTTTGACACAGTTAGATTTATAGTCTCCTACAATCTCATTTCTCTCATTCATCCACTGAGCCTCCTGCAGATGGCAAAGCTCATGGATATTTATGCACTGACAATTGCATCACAAAAATCAAATAGCCATTTCTCAATGCTCTGATCTTATTCTCTGTCAATTTGCTTTTGAGTGATGGACTCTAATGATAGGTAACAAACTCCAGTGGAGCCAAGTGGTCTTTTCTGCTTTACAAAGTCTCCCAGTTGTGGTTTTTGTAAAGCATGAAGTCCTGACAGGAGCTGATGTTTACAGGGCTGAGTCATGCTTTTAAACACACACACATGCATATACTGGAGTTTATGCCTTTCAATATCCATATGTCTATTCTTTGCATGTGCAGACTGGGGATTTACGCCTGTGGGTGTATGCATGATTGTAGTACCATACATTCTAAAGCTAATCAGGCCCAGAATGCATTGCTTCCAGGTCCGTCTCTCCGTGATGACTCAGGAAGAGGAGAACGTGGTAAGGTGAGGTGTTGAAATACGAGCAGAAATGAGGGCTTTAATGAGAGACAGCAGGAAGGAAGCATCTGGCCAGAACGGTGATTTCTGATGTGGGAATGTCTGAGTTAAATCAGACCATGTGTTGACTCTTAGACTTGACAGGATGACAATGAGGGAGAGAGGAAGAGAACCTTTACAGTGCCTGATAAAGTCAGGCTTAGACCTGGTGGTCATTCACGGATTAACCATAACATCCTGCCTGCACTAAGAGTGGGAAACAGAAATCTCACAATAATTGATGTCCATAAGAGAATCTAAATCTTTGTCGTGCTTCCAGCCATTCAAGTTTGGGGGTTTTGCTGCTGGATATTTTCACTGCACTTTCTGCCACAGAGTAACAGGAGCCCCCCCAAATAGGAGCAATCATTTCAAAAACTCAGCTCAGGACCTAGCGAAAGGTACATTTATAGAATTTCTCACTTAAGCAAAAATCCTGTCCTTTCATGAAATAATGTAAATGTTGTTATTGAAAATATGTGCACCACAAACTCTTATGATATGGCTGCATGTTGTTTTTCAGAGAAATTAAAAGCTGTGCCTCCTCTGTCAATGACCTACCAGCTCTGAAGAGGGCTCCAGCGGCATAGTGCATTGCCAGAACGTGGACAAGCTGTCTGGCTGTGGTGCAGAGTGGCCCTCTCTCAAACAGAGAGAAGGAGAGTGGAGTGTGGTCTGAGGCGATGTACAGCTTAAGGGAGGCATGGATGCTGACCAGCAGGTTGACCGGCTGGATGGTCAGCCTCTGCAGCCGCACTGGGTTGACTAATGCATGCAGCGACTGAAGCACCTGGAGAATATTACATAATTAGTCATAAGAAAGTTTTTCAAATATAACATAACCACACTAAAATATGTAGATCATCATTTATCCCTTGCAGAATTATTTCATCATTACATGTTTAGACAATAAGAGTGGCTTATTGTGAGCAGATATGATGTAAGCAGGCTGTTAGCTATAATAAGGTTGAATGCTGCTAAATGTATGTCTGCCCCAAGGTTAACATGCCACTGTTGATCTCTGTCATGACAGCAACATTAATAGAATTACTTCCCCTTCAGCAATGTAACGTAAAAACACAAGGTTTGTTTTGTTGCCGAAATACTTTATATTGAGCTCAATTGCAGAGCTGTTACTTTGAAAAGTTGTGAATTTTGGCATGAACATTATTTGGATTGCTAAACAGACATTTGAAATAGCCAAATTGTAATGTATTAAAAATATAGCACCAGTAAATCATTCAACCTTATATTTAAGACACATATATGAGCAGTGATAAAGCAAATTATGTTTCATGATATGAAAAACACTATAAAATCCTCATTGCAGCTGAACCAGGAAGGATTGCTGTAAAGTGTTCTAACTTCACTCTGCACCATAGAGACACAATAAAAAGTGACAGCATAATAAAGAACTGTTTGAGAAGGACTCACTAACGTCAAAGAATAATTATGAAGTATGTTCCAGAGTGTATCAAATAATCACTCATTCTTAAAATTGTAACAATTTGGAAAGAGGGAATAAGACAGAAGTAATTTAGAGCATTTCATTAATCTATTAATTCTAGAGGTCTCTGTCTGTCTGCCTGTCTGTCTATCATATGTAAGGCACTGTACTAGTAATGAGAATGGAGTGATTCAATTAAGACAAGATATTATGATTGGTGCACCTGTTCAGGGAGCGTAGGGGCTGGTCCAGACTCTCTACTCCTCTGGCTCTCTGCTGTAGCTGAGGCTATAGCTCTATCAGGGATGTAGGTGTAGAACAGGGTCTTAATGTAGTAAATAAAGGTGTCTTCAAGGTAGACTCTGGCAGGCTGGAGATGGAAGTTGACCTAAGGAGAATGTGCACAAAGCTGTAATGTGAGAAATGACTGGAAAGAGAAGTAAATAATTTGGAAACTTTGATTCTGTTTTTGAAAAAGGGTGATTTCCTTTTAAGTGTCAATGCAGTCGTAAAACAAGTTACATTTGAATTATTACTATGTGTTATATAATTAAACTAATAAAGAAATTGCATAATCCCACATACTATACCTTGGGTTTGACACTATTTCTGTTGTTGCTAGGGTGTACTGTATGATTACTGGGGTTATAGATACCCAGGTAAGTGCCTACAGTGCTTATAAAATACTGACAGTTAGAAGACAAAATTATTCAAGTCAATGTTCAGGTTATCAAACAGCAGTCTACAGTGACAAAGAAAAAGCTTATCCAAACCAACCTCCTCCACAGTGCATTTGTCTCCAGCCAGCGTCACCCTGAGCTGCAGAAAACAGGATTGTCTGAACTCCTCGAGGGCTTCAGGAGAATCTGTGGGGTTGGCATCGCTGCTCCATGGACCCCCGGGATCAACTCCCACTCTCTGATCCTGGCACAGCAGCACAGGGAAGTGGAAACTCGCCCGGTTATAAAGCTGGTTGTCTATTTGCAGAGCTGAGCAGAAGACCTCAATCAGAGAGGTGTCAGGCATCAGAGCCGAGATGGATGCTGTTTCCATGCCAGGGTCAACTGTCAGCTCCAGGGGAAGGGACGTAGGTTCTGGAGCCAGACTAAAGAGCAGCCTAGTCAACGTGAGTCTAAGCAGCTCCACAGAACCAGACGGACTAGTGATGTCATCACTCAAAGCCACACTGGTCTCACTCACTAGAACTCTGAAGGACAGCTTCAAAGACCTGAAAACAATACAGATATTATAAATGCGAATACAATAACATGATGAAATAAAAAATAAAAAAGTATAGCAGGATGTCATAACTTAAATATTTTTTGTTGTCTAAAAGTAAAAAAACAAAAAACTTCATGTGAAATATAATTAAGTTTTAACCATGATTAGTTTGATTATTAGATAATAAAGAAGCCAAAACCTTCAGCTTGTGCTGAACCACCAGATTAACAATGAACACAGATGTCATTTGTTTACATTTACCTCAAGTCATTACATTCATTTTCTATTTTGTCAAATTACAAAGCAGTAATGTGTTGATGTAATCAGTAATACAGTGACCCTCAGAGCTCGACCAAGTTTAATTTAAGAATATCCCTGCAAATAAACAATACAATCAAATTATGTAAAACTCTACATAAATCTTGCATGTGCAGCAGAAAAGCAGTATTTGAAAATATGAAATATTTCCACATTTGGTTCTGTTTTATCACCTATTTTATAAATGTTGCACGTGTTGTCAAATTAATGAAGATGATTTCCTAGTTAGTTTGTGTATTGTCTTTTAGCATGTGTTTTCTCAGGTTATACGGCATAATATCATGTTCTACTCATGTTTATCCTGCATATCTAATGTCACTCAAGACAATATAAGAGGGTTTGAGCACCCTCCTGTGGTGACAGTGATGTCTATCTCTGCCTGTAACTGCTGCTCCATGAAAATGTAAATGCAAATTATTATAAATCAATCATTATAATGCCATTTTAAAACAGTAAAAGGCAAAGTGGTATGTGGTGCATGCACAGATGATTTATTGTGGTTCCAATAAGTAGGAGGCATAAACACAGAGCACAAGAACACACATACTTGTTGTGCTGGTTGATTATAGTGTCCACACTGCCCTCTGCTGCCAGAGACAGAACCAGGGTACCCCTCTCATGCACGACATCAATGTAGAGACACCCAAAACCGGGCAGGAACACCACCTGAACAACATCACAAAACAAATCTGGAGATGGAATTACACTCAAACAGCCAAAGATGGAGTGAGGCGCATTGCACCTTTTATAAACAGAGTAGATATGCAGCTCAGTATTCTTTACATTATTCTTCATGCGTGTTTTACAGCATGCATGTCTCCGACTTTAGCCTCCGCCACTCTAGGTCCAGACTGATCAGTCCCTCATGTTACGAAAGGAAACAGATCCCTGATGAACACTTTGCTGAGCAGTCATAACAAGTCTGACCTTTCACCTCTCACCCCTACCACATAGGTCAGACTCAGACCTCGCAGTAACCAGAGATAGACGTCCTCAACCTCAACCCCAGCCTACAGTTGGCTAGACACAACACAAAACCTTACACCCACCTACGTAACACCGTACTTAACCCACTTGATTTGCACTGACCGGAGCAAAAACACACACACGCACCACAGCTTCCTCAGTATTGGCCTGAGTTGGATCCATCATGGTAAAGAATTGTCCAGATTGTGTGATAATTGCACAAGAATGGCCTATTTGAAGATTAGGGACTTTCAACCAGGATTTAGAATCTATCTCAGCACAGAAACAGCACTGTCTCTATACGTGTCCTCATGCTGGATCTTAGTGCTGCATTTGACATTATAGATCATAAGATTAAACATTACACATTGACACACTTTTCCATTATGTTACAAACAGTTTCTTCTAATCAATGTAGTAAATACTGTTATTTTGTTGATGTGTTCAG
Source organism: Platichthys flesus (assembly GCF_949316205.1). Taxonomy (NCBI): domain Eukaryota; kingdom Metazoa; phylum Chordata; class Actinopteri; order Pleuronectiformes; family Pleuronectidae; genus Platichthys; species Platichthys flesus. The sequence continues at coordinate 1,154,893 of NC_084955.1, forward strand.
TTACACGCAGCATCTAGTTCACTTCTGTCCTCACATGTGGCTTTCTCTGAGGTTTCTAGGTTTTCCTTACTCTTGTTGAGGGTTCAGAGCAGAGGATGTCATACCTTGTTATGCCCTATGAGACACATTGTGATTTAGGGATATGCAAATAAAATGTAATCCTTTTATAGAGACTGGAACACTCAGGATCAAAGAGAGCACTAGGATTGTTCAAGTTGTACTTATCAAGTATATTACAATTTGTTCATTTTAACAATGACTCTTCCATGCAAACACAAGTTAGTCATGTCATTTCACAAAGCATTGTGAAATGCATTTGGACTGTTACCTCTCACTTTGTATCTGTTTCCTGCAGTGTTATTAGAAAGGAAAACACTTGCATTGTTACGCAGACAACACTCAGCTGTACATATCTATATCATATGAAGCCTGATGAATCTAATCACTTCAGAAGTGAGCCCATTGTTATGGGCCCTAAACTTGCAAATTCCTCTGACCAGATAGTCACATTGGATGGTGTTAGTTTGGCCTGCTTCCCTTGAAGTTATGTTTGACCAGGACATGTCATTTGACCCACATATAAATGAGGAGAGAGCACATTGCTGCTGTCTTAGTTTCTGTGCATCAGCTCTCTGTAAAATTCAGAATAGAATAAAAAATCCTGCTTGTAACATACAAAGCCCTTAATTATCAAGCCCCATCATATATTTAAGCTGTTTTCTGCACAGACGTTCACAACAGCAACAAATCCTTTCAGGTGAGAGGTGGACAAGCCAGGTGCAGCCGACAGATGCAGGAAGTAATGCGTTAACTCTGCTGCGTAAATCACATGATCACATTTACAGTCCCCCCTGACTCCAGATCTGACACTAATAAACAACAATTACTACAGCAACAACAATAAAAATCATTTCTCTCCACAGTTGCATCACCTTGACAAGAGAGGTTACAAGACCTTTAACAGGCTACCAAACACAAGATGAACACAGTAGCAGCAGTGCTAGGAGGTATAGGCTGAACAACAGGAATAACAGAAAACCCAGTAGTCATCCTCGGGAAATGGTGGCAAACCAAATTCACTTTTAAATCTCCCTTGTTTCTGTTTTTAAAAGTAATCCGCTTCATTCTATTTTGGCCATAACAAAATTGAAATGAAATTGAAAGCGCAGGATTTGTAATTACTTAACATTTTAGTGACACTGACTTGGAGTGTACTCAGTTTTATTGTATGCCGTGCATACATGCTTGTTGTACCTGAGTGCCGAGGCAGTTGATATCTATGGGGTCAGTCCAGTCAGTGGTGCTGTGGTCCGAGGTGGTTTTCAGCAGCAGTGTGGGCAACATCTCTTTCTGCCTACACTCAGGGAAACTGGTAAAGTGCTGATGAAGCTCATGGTGCAGAGAACAGTTGGCAGGCAGAGGACGGCAGTATACCTCAGTCCTTGGAGTTTCTATGACAGATAACATAACAGATCTTAGTGTAAGTAATGGTAAATGGTCTGTATTTATATAGTGCTTTTCTAGTATTGATGACCACTCAAAGAGCTTAAAAAGTAAAAAATATTAAGTTTTGTTCAGAGCAAAGTACATGGAACGGCTTGAGTAGGTCTGGGTAATGGACGAGATGAGAGGAAAGGTGTCCGCTCCAGTCAGCAAAAGATCTTCTTACCTTTGACAGTTTCCTTCAACAGCAGAGGGATAGGACACTTGTTGTGGATCAGCATGCGTGGACAGGGGTCATCATTCAGAGTGACGTATGTCACCCCAAGGTGTTCCTGATATGTAAGTACTATGGCTCTGCAAAACAAATTAAAAGATAAATAACCTAACCCGTAACTAAACTTTTCACAGGAAGCTCCAATCATTTTCTAATCACACACAGATCAGAATTCCTACCGTAAATGAGGGAAACCTTGCTGGCCAGCCAAAAACTAGAATGCAGAGGTGTATTTGTGAAGAGAATTATTGTATGCACATTGTCCTACTTATTGTATATAACACTACATTTTTGCTGAAATGTGCCAAAAGCTATCTAATCAGACTACTGTAGCTGAAGCGATTCAAAGAAAAATTTTCAAACAGAATGAACCAATAAGGAAAGAGAAAGTCAGAAGAAAGAAACACATCATATAGACTGAGAGAGATCAACTTCATAAGACAATCTGAGGGATTGACAGTGGAAATGTTGAGGGCATTTCTTATTTTGCTCCATCTCCAATTTTTAACAAGCTATGACTAGCTCCAGTGCCTCACTGCTTGATGTCTTGTGCCAGCTGGGGTTCAAACCCTGCTCTAAATGAACTGTCACAGCCAGCAAACCACAAATGCTCTGCTTCACCCACCTGCTGCTAAGGCCAAACCCAGAACTTGTTCCCACAGGAACAGACAAACTCTGCCTGGGGAAGTCTGGATGGATGGGAGCAGGGAGGCTCCATGCTGCAGATCCAACTCCGGCATCAGGCCTGGGAAACAGGCTGAAGAGCATGTATCTGAGTGGCAAAGGGTACTCCACCTTTCCCTGGACATTGGTTTGGAGGAGGTCCCAGCATGGCACTGAGCTGGGCTTGGCCAGGGAGGACTCTTCAGAGGCAGCCAGGCTAAACACATACGTCTCTTGTATCTCACAGGCCTGGAGAGAGGACATAGTATAAATATGTTGAAATGGAAGAGAGGGCAGAGGAGAGGAAAATACAGGGAGAAAAAAAATATTTAAAGACGGTAAAACAATGAGGAAGGAAAAGAAAGAATATGAAGAGGCTAGGAGAGCAAATATGAACAAGTTAAGGGTGGACAAAAGTTGCAAAAGAAAACGGATATAAATATGGGACATGAAGGCAAAGAAAAAAGGAAAGACAGAGGACACAAGTGACTAAAACAAAAGATACATTGTTCTTGTACTCTCCTCTTTCTCCCACTCAACTCAGTGCTAAATTGGTAGCAGAAAAGCCCTGCTGTGATGGGTTAGCAGTCTGTGTGCAGCGAGTAGTTGAGGATTGTGGGGATTAGGCATTAAGCATGATGAATAGACCAACCAAAAAGCATTCCTAGCTTTGTTTGTGGTCTGTGTTAATGTAAAGCCCAGCGCCCGTTATTTTTTTTGGGGCTCTTTTCTTTAAAAAAAGTTTTTCAGTCAATTAGTGGCAACTGGCAAGCTCTGCCATGCTTCTTTAAGGGGATCTGAAGGCTCGTTAGATGACATCACTACATTGTTATTCTCTTTGGAGACAAGCAGCAGATGAAAGTGAGAAGGGAAACCTGCATTCAATTCTGGTTGTTTGTCTAATGTCCCTGTGAAGTGCCATTGCCATATTGTGAGAATGTTGAAAGGAGAGAAGAGCTGATGGAAAACGGCTTGCTACATCCCTGCAGTGCATGTGTGTGGCGGTGGTGTGTTGGATGTGTGAGTAATGTGCGTAGGGACTAAACAGTCATGGAAACATCAGCTGTACAGGACTGACATGCTGCAGGACCATAAAACCACACACACATACACATACAGACACAGCTCTATGGTTATAAGGTAACAGTATGGAATGGAAGCTATGGGTCCAGGATAAGCTTTTTTACCTCTGCCAGGGAGGTTTTCAACCCTGTCTGTTTGTTTGTTGGTTTGTTTGTTAGCAAGAATACAGAAACACCTGAACATATTTCCATGAAAACAAGTAAACCGATGCAGGAACCCATTCAATTTGGGTGGGGATCCGGATCAGGGGGTGAATACTGAGTGCAATTCTAGTTTCAAATTGTTTTAGAGAGATGCAGCAATGAATTAAGATGGTGGGGACTTCGACACTGGGCAGTTAATATCTTCCTGTTAATTACAAGAAGCCCTGTGACTAATACTCATCAACGATTCTTTTACATGTTTTAATAAAGGGGGCGGGAAATAAACCAAAAAAAGATCACATGCCCATACCTGGTCATCAGTTCCCAGTGCGTGGTCAGTCAGCAGAGGCCTGCACTGTACTGTGTATGGAGTGTTGTTGACAAGAATCGTTCTGTCCTCGATCTGTAGGATCTGGATGCCGTTTCTCACCATAGACGACACGCAGAACTGACACAGCTACAGGGATAACAGCAGTCATTAAACTGTCTCATGGATGATAAAAAAAGAGTTACATTTACTTGAGAGATCTGGTATTGATTTTAATATGGTGAGATGAAGAGCTAATAAAGTTGATGCAGTAATGAAAGATGTATCCAAAAAAAACACTTACTTGCCATCTGTTTACTCTACTCAAAAACAGTAACTTTATATTTCATTGTACTAAAAACATTTCCATTGTACCATCAATGGCGTTAATGTAAAATTCAATGAAGTTAAAGTATTTTAAGCAACAATTTTATACCCCCCTGGTTTGGCAAAAAAAAAACTTTCATGATTGGACTTAAATGGTGTTTTATTTCTGTTTTACTAAGTAGCATATATTATATATGTGATCTGGTATCAGTGTATATCTAAACAAGTAAACTGTTTGGTTTTTATTACAGCTGGATAGTGGTCGAAAACAAGCTCATGAATAAAAAAGCTGTAATTCAATAAACATACCAGAAAATGTCAAATGCATTCTGATATATTACAACCCATTAATATAATAATATGTCTTGATTTGATAATTCTGTTAACTGTTTTTTGAACTACCCAAATGGAATACCCTTTTTAAATATCAGGACATTGAAAGAGGAGTGGTGATGGCCTGTAACCTTTTATCCAGCTTTAAAGTTTGGCCATTGTTTTTCTCACCTTCTGTCTTCCAGGGAAGGCTCCCAGGGAGATGTCTGCCTCTACACATCCCTCCTCATCCAAAGTGACCAACTCTGATCCTGATCCCTCTTTCCATCGAGGAGAAGTCAAGTCATGGACTAGTTTGAATGCTGTCGACTTGTGGACAGTGTTAGTGTGGGCCCAGTAGATACCGATCTGGAAGGCTTCCTGGATTTGGGGTACAAGGGCGCAAAGAGGGGGAACAGAAGGAAATATGTGAAGGGTGAGAGGAGGAGAATAAGAAAGGGAGAAAGGAATCAGAGGTTAAATCACTGTCACTCGTGTCAGGGAAATCGTATTATTAAAACTGACTGTGTTTGATTGCATAGGGTCAACTGTAGCTTTATTGCATGTTCCCTGCAAAGCTTTTCAAACAGTCTGGCCACTGAGGAGTTTATCAAATCCATCATTGTGTTGCAGATGCTTGAGTGACATCCCCCCCACTCAAACCAATTGACTGTCAGAGTCACAGTAGATACCAAGTACTCTCTGATGTGTTAACCCTCATGGTGTCATCAGGGTTATCTTGATTTCGGACTAAATGTCACAGATTTGTACAAGAAAGCCTAAATTATAATTAGATGCATGGATTTTGGAAGACAAGGGAATTTACCTTGTAGGGGAAGTCTACATTTTGGGAAATATAGGATATGTGTTTTGGAGCTTTAAAAGCGTGGATATGTTGTAGCTACAATTGTCACAGTTTTAAATATCTAAGTTTCAGAATATGATAGATCGCATCCTACCTTGAAGTTGGGCGGTACAATGACTTTGCCGGCTGGTATCTGGAGTACAATAGTCTCTCCCTCAAAAAGCCAGAGGTCCCATTTGGAGTTGTTAGCTAACAGAGCCCAGGGTAGTAGCTCCACCAGCAGGGTGTTTAGGCCAGGTTTCCAGCAGGACAATTTCACCTGCATGGGACTGTCCCACTGGGCAAGGGGCTCCAACACTGACCTGGGTGGGAGAATATGTTACAAAAGAAATCCCCATAATAGCAATAGTATATTGAGCTAGTATTGTAGTGACCAAGATAAACAGTAATTTCACAGAACAAAGTACACTGATCCAATGAAGAAATTGTACCATGCTCCATTGTACTCTATGTGAGAATATCAGGAGCCCGAGATATCAAACTGATTTCCATATTGACAGAAATTGATGTGACGGTTCCACATCTTCAGCTACACTATGTTAATTATGTGAAGATATACAGGAAATGTAAGGAAACAAATGCTGACGAATGTCTGTCTGTTCTAGCCACATTTGTATTTGTTATATATAAAATAGAAGCATATTCAGAGACCTTATTGAGGTCAGTGGATAGTGAAGGAGATGTCTAGCAGCACCATGAGAAAACCTGACTTAATAGAGAGAGAGTAATTAATTTAGGAATGACCTGACAGTGTGCATGACTGTAATCTGACAAGTGTTTGGTAGGGCCACCATCCCTCCAAGATAGCTGGTCATTTGTGTAAGTGTACGAATGACATGTTTATTAATAGGAAGAATAGGATAATGACTGGATTGAATATGTGTTGTTTTTTATATCACATGTCTTTACAGTATATGTTGCATATTACAATTTTTTCTATATCAAGTTTGGTCTTATCGGGAATTAGGTAGATAAAAGGGATGTGTTTTCTGTTTATCTGAACTAATGATGATGATAAAAATGGCAATAAAAGGACTATTAAAACAGAAAAAGCTTGATCCACTTATACAGTCAGAGCCATTGGAAGCTTTGTCTTTACATTAAAATAGACTTACTGCCGTCCAGACAAGACCACAGACAAGCAGGGAGACATGCTGAACAAACCTCGTCTGTCTTTTCTTACATAAGCTATAGCAGTCGAGCTATGGGTGACATTTCAGACCATACATACCATACATCTATAATGACATATACATTTTGACAGACACACAGCTACCTGTAATGCATTATTGATAAACAACCATTATTGTAAGTGCAGACTGGTAATCAACACGTTTCTGCTCAATCACCAGGAGTTACAGAATTTCCTTTGTCTGCTCTTGTACTGTGGACATGTTTTACACACTGTCAAATACTCAGCTACAGGCAGCCTTAAACAGGTATTCAAATGTGTCATATATAAACAAACAATTCTCAGACTGTTGTAATGTTCAGACCATTAACCCACTGACAACAGTCACACAAGCTAAACAAAAACTGTCTGTGAATTGGTTATGCAATCCAAATAGAGAGAACAGTTGACAAACCATCTAGGAACACACATGGTCATATTGACACACAGACAGACAGACAGTGAGACAGAAACACACAACCACTTTTCCAGCAAACTACTGTCACAGCAGTCATTTCATGGTAATCATGGTCTTGTGAGCCCTAAACAGTGCAGACTGCCAGAAGAGAGCCAAACAAACAGTTCTCTCAGACTTACTCTGAAGTTCAAACCCATCAAAGACGACCCAGTCTTCCTATTCCCTCAAGGATGCTTCAACTCTGCTCAACCTACCAACCTGCCACCTCAAACTTGTCACATAAACAGAGACTTCCTGCTGAGCAACAGGACCAAAAACCACTGTGGATAGTTATTCTTTGCAAGTTACGGCTCTGTTTGTGTGTGTGACCTCAAGGCTGAGGGCAGCAAAGTGCAGGACTCATTAATCAAATTAAAGTGCTCACTCAAAAGCTAATTGAAAGATATGTGCTCAGCAGCTTCTTTCAGTACCTGCCAGAACTGGAGCTGAGAGTTTTAAAAGTGTGAAGCTTGAGAGGCACACCACTCTGAAGAGAAATGGCCTCAAGCCTGAGCTCACCCTAAACCCAACCATTACAAGATGTTTGTTTAATGATTATGGAGGTGCCTTGTTGCCACTAAAAATCAACCATAGAAAGAAAAAATAACATTTACCACTCTCAACTTCCCCTGTCCATTTAAGACACAATATTTACACACTCTCTGCCAAGGACTTCCTTTGGTTTGGTTCGCCTGCTGTGCCATGGAGACTGAACAGTCTCCACACAGCAAACTGTGTCACTGTTGTCAGCAATAAGGACAAATATACAAATTAAACTGTGGGTTTCACTTGTCGTCCAAGCTCTGAGTGTGTTTAGAGATAGTGAGGCTCTCTTTGTAATTATGATCCTGTGGGAGAGCATGTGGCCACGTCCTCTACCGCTGCTATCAAGATGTGATTGCTCTGTGACAAAAGATGAGTTCCAGAGTGACTCATGTGGAGGGATCCAAAAGTGTGTGCTGCCCGATACTATATGTAAACGTATGCATGGGTCAGATACCGTATACACACTTGCAGAGATATGCACATATACAGTATAAACAATGTACGTTTAGTGAACCTGTGCCAAGCTTTAACTGGATGGAAGGCCTTGTGAATTGTAAGAACATGGGACTGTGACAGATTGACAGCCTAAATCTCCAGTCTGTGGGGACTGCCGAAGGATTGCTGCTAATGTCTGATGTATGGCTCTGCATTGTCTTTGCAGTTAACTGTTTTATTATGTGAACAGAGTAAACAATAAAGAGAAGCCCCCCCACGAAAGGGTCGCTTGCACAATTCTGTGCTTTGAGGAGAGAAGATGTAAGAAGCCTACTATTTCAAAAACACAAAAGCAAACATACTGTTGGGTCTTGATGTTATGAAATCGTAACCAGCCAGATGAACTATCCACAGTGTGATAGTGTGATGATAAATATTAAAAAGATTTGGACTTGTTACAAATAATCAAGTGGTATCATGGTATCCTGCTGGGTTATGGCTCATTGACCTTTGATATTGTGAATGGGAATTTGGCTCACAACTCTGACCATTATTTCCATACTCTGTTTAGTTTCAGCTTGTTTATCCTACTCACCTGGGGTCAAGATTAGTCTCTAAGCAGACTCAACATTCAGAGCAAGAGTAGTCATGAAAGTTTAGTGCAAAACAATCATCATACTTTGTCTGAGGATATTTGTACCTACCAGAACAGACATATGAACATTCATTATACAAAATTTGCAGAGCAGCACCTGTCGGTATCTTTGGTGACGTAGGGCCACGGCAGCTCAGCAGAGGTCTTTGGACCATAGAAATCAGCCAGGATGTCTTTCAGGTTGTCCTCATTTTCCGTCTTATTCACTATTTGTTTGATCAGGTTGGTGGAGATTGGCACAGCGCAGCAAGAAGCATCTTCATCTTCCCTGAGGGGCAGAATACGATCACAAAATTATTACAGATTTCTCTATCAAGACCTGCATGAACGTGACACATACATTGACTTTCCTTTTGAAGTAGACACTTCACAGCAAAATAGTTTTTAAATATAAATACTTTTAGTGATCGTCAACCATGTGACACTTTTACCCAACAACATGCAGGTGCTCCTGCCAAGCCAGCTTCACTATAGAGAAAGAAATCTCTTGACAGCAAGTGACTACAGCTGTTGTTCAGGTCAGAACCATTAAATTGACCTCTGCTTGAACTCTGCTTTTACCCTTAAACTTTGAGCGGTTTGAATCTGCCTTTTCTTTGGAATTTTCCTACTGACATGCTCACTTGCCTTACAAACAGTAATTTACAAAGATCACAGGAAAAGCTAAAAGGCACTATATAATCGTATTGGATAACTCAGCCCCAGACACTGGTCAATAATGTCTTTACAAAAAGGAGAAAAATAACTAATTCCAAACACTGTAATGGCTTCTTCTCTTGCACTAGACCGCATCCAGTTCTACTTGGTTAAAGCAAAGCAGCCCCCTCACCCCAGGGAAGAGAATATTAATAGAGCCCATTGTGCTATAAAAGGAACACAGGGCTGTTACTTATGGATCTGGGGCAACACAGAGGAGAGGGACAAGGCGCTGAGAGGAAGCTTTTCATCCAGGCCAGCTCCTGAGGGGGGAAGCTGGAAGAGGCTTCTGATTGTAACCCTCAGTTCTCTAATGTGGTGGCCAATATGAGGAGAGCAGGACATAACAGACTTGTCTGTGACTCTTTTGTCGCAGACCACAACTATGTGGTCTACCTCGTCTATTAAAGCCCACAACTATGTGTAATTACAGGAAGGAAAGATGAGCTGCTGACCAGTGAACATTCAAGTTTGGATCTGTCCCAGAGGTTTTGGGGTAGAGATTTGAGAGATCTGTGTACATGTGAGATCGTACAAAATATGCACATGTGTAAAGGTACATTTCCAATTGTGGCTTGCAGTGTGCACTTGTGACAATGGAGAGGGATGAAGGATGGATTGTGTTGGGGGGCCAAGGAAGTGGAGTATGCATATTTGTCTGGTGAGAGACAGTTAAGACGGATCGTGAAAACACTGGGTTTGCAATCCAGAGAGACAAGACACTTAATTGTTTCTGAGCTTGTTTTTTGAGTGCATGACAGGGCCAAATGTATTCCCAGTCACTGTATGGCCACTGTGGTTCCTTTATGGCAGCTAAAATCAAAACAAACTTTGCAACCAGATATCTAAATACACAACAGTTACAGCAAAAAACTATCTCAGGGGGAGTCAATTAGATGTTTATTCTGTTTATTCAGCCGCCACGGGCTGCTACCAAGGGATGATCTTTAAGACGTGGATTTGCATACAGCAATATAAATTACAGATAACAAATAGAGTAGGAGCAACAACAATACAGTATGTACATGTGGTAGTTATTTCCTTTGGCGCCATCTATACTGAAACATAAACACTTGTGTTACTGAAAGACTATTTGGACCATAACTTATGTCAAATAGACTGTATGTACAAGACATGACACACAGAGTATAGTTGTGATGTTATTCAACTATACAACCTACATATGACTTACAGACACATGACATTTATTTTATGGGCAAATTTGGATGCAGCCACACATTTTAAATATCTAGCTTAAAGTGGAGCCCACTATGATGAATTGTATAAAGAGCTGTCTCTAACAAGAGGATATGGATAATATGAGAAAGTGAGAACCCAGACTGACAAACTGGGGCAGAGTAACAGCCGCAGTAGTGATGTATGAAACAGACTCTGCCCATGATGAAGTGTTGACTGTCACACTTATGCTGGCACACAGCTAAGAAAGACAATGACAGACACATAGACACAGACCACACACAAATTCAATGACACATGTGCACATACACTACTCATCCAACCACGCAAACATGTGTGCATACACACATCCTTTCCACACACAAACACACACACACAAACAAAATACGGAGACCACAAATGGCCAAAAAGCTGCGCTCTTTTATGGCCTGTATCTAAATGAGGTGTAATTACAGTCCAGTCTGACATGTTGAAAATTGAGCTGTGTCTCAGGTGCTGCCAAGCTGGCTTCCTGTTCTACTAAAATGTGCCTGGATCCCCCTGGATGATGTCTCCATTTTGCCTCACAGAAACCAGAACATTTCGCGAGAGAATCTTAAGTAGGTGTCTCTCCGTCTTTTGTAAATGGAGACAAATCTATTATGTCAGGGAGTCAGACTCTGTCGTTTGCGCAGTAGTAGCTTGTTGCTTATGGCATAATGTAACACTGGCTTTAAATATGCAAATGGTTCAGTGAATCTGTCCTGCTGATCAGAAAAGAGAGGATTGGATCGAAGATGAAGTTCTGCCTGAGCTGTGTTGACATGGGATGTTTAGAAAGGTAAATTATTGTGAGTCTGGGTCACAACTCTTTGAAATTAAAAATATAACAATGCAATGTACTATAGGGTATTAGTGTATCGAAGCTTAAATAGTTCTGTTTTGTTTTACCTGGCTTGGAAAGTGAGATGGTGGGTGAGGTCAGCCTCAGTGTTTAACAGGGGCTCCTGGTGGCCCTGTCCATGTATCAGCTGGCTCTCTCTCAGTCCCAGACTCCTCTTCTCTATGTTGATAATGACTGGATCCGGCAAGTGGCTCCTCATGACAAAAAGTGGACTGAACACAACCTGAAACATTGCGTTCACACACAGCAATCATCAGTGAGAATTGGTGCAAAAACACATTGAATGTGACAAGATAATGAGCTGAGTGTGATAATAATCTTAGAGGTTCAATCATTTAATTGCCATGATTCCTGATAAAGAATATTTGTATGTTTATATTTTTTGGGCTTATTCATTAATTTAAGCTATTCTAATAAAGTGGACTGGCTTATGTAAGTGTGTGTGTGCAGGTACCCACCACTCTCTGCTGCAAGTGAGAGTCAGGGTCAATGGTGATGAGAGTGCACCACACATAGAGTAGTGATCCACTGGAACAAGGAACCTGAAATGAGATTATTGATCTCAGTAATTATTGATCCAACTGTCCAATTAAATAATTTCAACAAGACATATTTTATGTCTTGTTGAAATGTCATTCTGAATTTAGGAGGGTCGAGTTTTATCAGTGCATCTCCTATCTCACCAACATTTCAAAGGGTTCACAGGAGAAAGACTGATCAGGAATGCTGAGGGGCAACTTGTTTGCGATTAGAATATAAAATATGGATATCAGATCACTTGAATGCATTTGCTGCCTCTCACTCACAGACAGGATATTTATTGCCTCCATCGGTGACAAATTATCATGTTTTGTCCTATAAAACTTTGTTTCTTGGCTTCTGCCAGAAGTTTAAAGTTAAGTCTCCCATAAAGCCTGTAACACAATATAATGGCTAAAGCGACTGACAGATGTTAGTGCTAGATAATGGGCCATTACAGGGAGTTAAATCTAGCAAGATTTAAAGACTGACGATATATCCACCGAAGGCTGAGCACTCTTAATGTGTCACTGGTGTTTGTCTCATTCACTCCTCTGGTCTCAGTAAAGCCGAGTGATGCCAAGGCACATAACAAGCGGCCTAGTTTACTACACACCAGGGACTTCATTTACTGGTTGGGACAGCAGCGGAGAGAAAAAAAGAGGGAATATGATCTTAATTAGAAAACAGCTTTTTAGGTATGGGGGAGTGTCACAGACTACCATATAACCCTGATCCACTCAAAACACTCAGGGTTGGGAGTAAAAAAATTGTGAAATAACAGATAGGAAGGAAGGTGAGATATAAGGGTCGGGGGTTACTTCAGATGGATTACCGATACAGAGAATCAGGATATAGAGGAGAAAGGTGAAGGGGAATCGAAACAGGTGAGAGTTAGAGGGTGGAAAAGGTGCACAAGCTGGATGCCAAAGGATGAAATAAATTAAGAGGATGAGTTAACAATTTCAAGTTCAATGGGTGAGCCAGTGTGAGGGCAAAAGAGTAATAGAAAGGGATAAAATGGGAAGCAGACAGAGATAGAGAGATCTAAGGACTCAGTTACTAGTCCAGGCAGCTCTCTCATTTAGAGCCAAGCTTCCTAATGTGTAATGAATGGCTGATCTGAGGAGAATAAATAACAGCAGAAGTTGGAGAGGAGTCAGAGATGTTCAGACCCACACAGAAGCTGGAGCTGTAAAATGGCTAGCAGTTAACAACATAATAAAGGAAGAGAACAAAGAAAGAGCATGGAGAGAAGGAAGAAAAACAAAAAAGTGCAAAACCAGCAAGGATGGAGGGAAGATGTGATCGTCTGGCGCTAATCCAGCAGTGTGAAAATGCCTTCAAAGCCTCTTGCCGTGCCCACATATCAGCTAGTGTTTGGTTATGGTTAGTGTTGTTATGAGAGAGCATAAACTGTATTTCTTCCTCTCAACATGGTTGGGTTATGTTTTAGGGGCCTTTGTAAGCATATCGGAGGGAAAGATCTCAATTTGTTCTCCAACAGTGAGTAGCAACATGCAGGCTCTGCCACTATGGCCACCCAGGAGCAGAGGATCCGGTCACAGTTGGTGGTCTTGTCACCATTTCCAAACATGTGTGTGAACGTGGATGGAAAGCTGACTGGAAGTGGTCTTGTTTGCAATGTGTACGTCTACCTGTGTTGGTCAAAGTGGTACGTCCAGCCTCCATCTGCACAATTGACTCCAAAACTGTGTAGCCACTACAGACTATACGCATGTGCTTATTGTTAGGAGATCTGATTCTGAGATGAATTTAGAGACATACCATCTGAATGCAAACTCAACAAGCTTAAATCTCTTGTGCTATTAACATCAAAGGCAGATATAAAGTTGCACGTTGTTTTACAGCTTAGAGCTGCAAACAAGTTTTACAAAATAGGACAGACAATGAGGCCTGTAAAAACAAACATATGAATAACAATTAAAATAACAAATGTCACAAATAACTAACCAAGCGTAAAAAGTAGACAGGTCTTTGGGGAAACATCCCTTAACAAGCACCAGCTCAGTCTGGTCATGGAAATTAGTTATAGCACCAAAATGTAGTTACAGTTGGCCATGAAGTGTACCTGTACGACAGAGCTGCTGCTGCCGTGGCTCCTCCTCTCAAGCTGAACATCCTGGGACCAGTCTTCATCCCCTCGAGCCCTCACACACAGCTCTGTCATCTCACTGTCCTCCAGCACATAGGAAGGCAACTTGGCCCCAGCCTCCAGGCAATCACAGTGTTCCCTAACCACTGTCTGACTGTCAGGCCCCACATAGTGTTGCACTACTCGGAGCTCAATGTCCTGAGACAGGTAGCTGCACATTACTTGCCGGCCACAGAATATCACCTGGAGAAAAATTACAAAAGAATTCGTCCTCAGAAGCAGATTTTGTTACACCTTCTATTCAGCATTGTGCATGGCATAATACAGAGAGGGTTCAACTTTAAACATAAACAGAGTTTGATTTTCTCAACTCTACCTTTAGATCCCAAGCAGGTTCTTTTTTGTTTTTGGGGTCATTTTTCACAAGCTAATACTGGTTTAGTCAGTATGAGATGCCGGAAACATATGGACCAAAAACCTGTCGTTTCTGTCAAAGTACTGTAGGTACAATAAAATTTCCTCTAAATTCAGAAAGGTTTGTCCTGCCATAGCTATTGCTGTTACAAACGGTACAGATATCAATTAATCTGACAGCTCCCATGTTGCATAGGTGTAAAATAGAACATTTCTCAGCACTGACTAGTCAATGAATAAGTTAGTACATAAATAAAAAAACAGACAACTAAATCTTTGACTAACAAATTTTTTATTTACTAGGTTATTTTGCCTTGCAAATAATCTAGTATGCTATATCTGTGTGAGTTAAATAAATTGTTTGTATTCAAGTAATTTGAGGGTATCAGAAGAAGCCCTGATTTCTCTGCACTGTGTGTATTCATATTGCAGGGTATTGATACGAGGCGTATTTATTAACAGCTGTCAACATGAGATGTTAATATGATTGAGGGTGACAGGAACCACAGTTGACACTGTTTATATAATAAACTGTCTCCGTTATAATATGATGGTGTCTCTATATCTTTGGGAATACAGCAGCCCTGCCTTTGAAAAGATCCAAACATTATTCACTTCTATTCTTGGCATAAATAGGAGAATACAGCTGGTCAAATTTGGTTAAATTTGGGCTGGTTCATGATTTCCTGTAGTCCATTTCATGAATTGATAAGGGATATTGCTTTTTTAAGTGGTCCTACAGCTCATAGACATGTGTTTCAGTGCATAAAACAGATTACAAAAACTGAAAGAAAAATAAAATACAGTGTTGTTAGCTGGGCAACTACTAAATCACAACACTGGATATTAAAAACGCTCATCCATAAACAAGTGCTGGGAAACTGGCCATATTTCCATAGCAGTAGTCAACAGGCATTACACAGCAAACATGGTGCTTTCCCTCTATGGTAATAAACCATTTACAAGATTTTTTACAGGTTAGCATGTTGGTCCCTCTGTGGTTTACGTGGTCAAATCTTTTTGTAACTGTTTCTCACTTATCTTTATCACTCATCTAAATTAAAGACATTATTTGATGTACCAGATACAAATATATATGTTTATGTGATTATGGTTGCAGGAGGAAGAAACGTGTTTAAAATAAAATAAAGCATGCTTAAAAAACAAAACTAATAGTACCTGTTTCTGGACACCACTGAGCTGCACAACCTTGATGATGAGTGAGGCAATGCGTCCTTTGTACTGAATGGTCCTCAGCAGAGTCCCTACGTTGTCCACGCTGAAGGCCTCTGACCAGCGCCAGTTCCCCCATCCCTCGATACAAATGTGCAGCAGCTGCAGGATAGAGAGACAGAGCAGGACAGTATACTTGTTCTTTAATTATCTCCATGCAAAAGGGAAGTAAACAACAAGAATTTTTGTTTAGAAGATTTTGAAAGGAGGGAGAGGTACAACAAAGTTCCTGTTTACTGGTTCTGAACAGTCCTGCTCCTGCAGGGGGTAGAAATAGAAGGTTGCACACAATAAACTGACTGGTGGAAAACAGCTGATGTGGAAGCTCATTATGGTTGCATCTGTGTGTGAGTTTATACTTGTGCGGTTGGATGTGGAAGGCTCTGCTCTCCACACGTCAAAATAAGAGGGAGATAGTTTGGTACTCAACCTTTTTCAGCTTTAAATCCATCACTTCAGTGTGGAGAACATCCATGTGTGTGGCAGCAATATAGAGAGTCTGTCCTGTATTTTGACATTCAAAACAACTTTACAGTGGTGACAAAAGTGGCATTTTCCACTTCCATGTATAATGGTACACAGCATGCCAGCAGGGCTGAAAAGGGCAGACACATCATTGATAAGATAGATACATCTATATGTGCAGACAGTCTGCAGACTTGTTTTTAAGTTACTTTCTCCATTACACAATACGTAAAATACAATGCACTGAATGATGACATCAAGACATGAAGTGTTTATATCTGAAGCCTTTTCGACAGGCCCCCCCATACCTAATATTACCCACAGCACAAAAGAGAAATGTATAACAACAGCACTTCTGCACCAAAATAACGTAAATAAGAGCACTCCACTTCTCTCCACAGGATGCTGAACTCTACATGACAAGGAAACTAATTTGTCAAACAATGTGAGAGCTGTTATTAGATTATGGTCACAATATGAGCAGAATCATAAATATTTGGAGGGATCTAAAGCCTTCTCTCCCCTAAGGCAGCATGGCTGACCTTCCACCTGGCTGAAATCTCGATGTCAGCCCCACTGCCAACACAACTTCAAACTTTCAACAGTAAAAAGGGGAGGGAAGAAGATGGGAGATTGACAAAGAGGCATCACATGTGAGCTAAAGAGTCTAAAAAGATAAGGGAGACAAGGGGGTCAGGGGAGGGACAGTTTAAGTGACAAAACTGAAACACAGAAGAATTTTCTGAAGATTTACACTTTGACTTGTCTCTTCACTGCACCAAACATTTAGCCAACATCTTTCCTCACTGTTTGAAGGCAGATTTCTTTACAAAAACATTCTTAATCAAAGCATGAGTGACAGAATTTCTCAGATCATGGTGGTTTGAGAAAAACAAATTGTAAAATGGGATATAATTCCATTTTGATCCCAGTCTATCTTTTGAGCTGTTAAGTTTAGGCAATTGGGTCTGGACTTTCTCGGGAGTTTGCAATTCATACAGAAACAGTACAGCAGGAGACTGCTCGGTGCAAACATGCTAACAACAATAGGAAAAGTCTCTGGAGCATTCAGTTAGCCTCAGGGTAGAGCATGCAGGAACCAGGCATGGAAATCACTTGTTTATTTTCACAGCAGATCAACAGCAGCATTGGCCCTCATTGCCAAAAGCTCTCAAATCTATTTGTCTTTTCAAGTTTCATCTTTGTCAGCATGTTATTGCATGGCACCTTTTATAATCCTGAGATATTTGTGTTCGTCTTGTTTTTTTCACAGTTTTGCTTGAATTACATGTTAAAATGTCATGCCCACTAGTTTTTACTAGTATGTTGGCAGAAAAACTCCAGGGATCAACTTACTCGACATTTCACTCCTAACATCATTTTAGGAGAATTTCTGGAGTTCAGTGCATAATCTAAAAGCAGTGTAAGTGACCTTGTACTAGATGAGTTGTTATAGCTCTTATATTAGCCTCGGTCTTTAAGAGTTTAGGTGGGACTGGATTTGTGTTAATTATGCTCCTATGGCAGAGACCATTGCTGGGCCTCAGCACCATCTGTGAGGACCAATCTGTTATTTCAACACTCTCTCCTTTAATCCCTTTTTTCCTATCTACTTATCATACCTGTGGCTAAATGCGCTTGTTTGAAATCATCACTGTTCTGACTCAGGCGGTGAAAGAAAAGAAAGAAACAGCAGTGACACAGATGAACTGGATACGTAGGATGACAAGAATGAAAAATAAGAAGCTGCTTTGCCTCTTTGTGATTTAATGACACTGAGAAATCCCAGTCAGCCAGATGTGGTAGTTTTATACACATGGATTAAAACTGGCCTAAGAGCTTCAACTGAATGTAGAACTCAGGCAATACTGAAGGTGTCGTGGCTTGAGAAGATTAGGCTGCCAAAGTGACAAATCAATACTTAAAATAAGTGGAAGACAAACAGCATCTACTACAACTTTACTTTGATAAGGATGAGGAATTTAATAGTCATCAACATCTTTTAAAACTCTTGTATCTTGACAAATGAACTTTAGAGCATAACCAGCTTTCAGATCGTTAAATCTGGCTGCTTTTTTAATCAAAAATTTTTTTAACTGGAAATGATTTCAGTATTTTTGTCGAAAACCAACTTCGAGCCGATGTTGGGTATTTGGTGTAAAAGAAATATAAAAATGAAATCTTTGTCTGTTTTTTTTTCCCTTTATGCCACTGTGAGAGACATGCAGAGGTGGCAATGGTACTCACATACTTAAGTAGAAGTACAAATACTTGTGTTAAAAAAGGGTTAAAAGTAGAAGTACTGATTCAACTCCTTTACTCAAGTAAAAGTAAGAAAGTATAGGTTCTGAAAAGGACAAAAGTAAATAGTACAAATTATTTTTTAACTTCAATGATACATAATGCCTCTTTTGATAACTTTTAAAAATTCTAGGCACACAATCCTCTTTTGTTAACCACCTGCACAGTGCTGGTACAGAGCAGAAAAAAACACTGGACACTGTCTAGTTTTGCTGCAAGCCAAATTTCAGACAGACAAATGCAGACTAAACTGAACCGAGCTCCTGCATGAAAACCTGGATCATTTTTTACAGGGAATAAATGAATGGGGAATGTGCTCGCATTGACTAAGTCTCTGCCCTTTGTACACAATGCCCCTCGCTACTACCCATTGGGTGGTTTTGTGAGGTCCTCGGATCAGCCCCGCTGGAGTCGGTAACGGCCCTGGTGGAGAGCCAGGCGTAGCACGGAGAAGATTATCAAAACGGAAGCATTATTACAAATTATTTTCCTGTAATTTGACCAATGGTATTAATACAACAATAAATAGCTTTTGTCAAACATATTTTCCACTCATTATCATAACTAATCTAAAATCGTTCATCCAATTCTTTAGATATTAACTGAAATCAAGTCACTAATATACTTTTTGGTTTGACAGTATATCGTGTCATCATTAAGGTTTACTAAGACACATTTGTCCAAATACATTAATATAACTAAGCTACAGATGATTCAGAATGGTCTGGTATATTTGTGCAAGCATAGCTATTAAATATAAAAATAGGAAACAATATGAAATATAAAAGAACTATAAAAACGAGAAAAATTATTGTGTAACTGGTTTAAAACACCAGCAAGGGATTTTGCTATATAAAGGGTATATATTTACAAACTGAATGTACAATACAAATAGTTTTTCATCCCATTTCAGTTGAGATGAATCATCTGAATGAAACAGGACAATCTATTCCTGCTTGAACTAAATAACTTCCATTCCTCTTTGTTCTAATGTCCATTGTCAGGGCAACAGGGGTTACTTGCCTTGTAGTGGTCAGACCATAATGAAGGCTGTAGTTTGATATGGTTTGTATATTACCATGATATCATAGGTTTATTGGCTTTGCCGCAGTCTAAGCTGATTATATACCTACAGAACCTACAGGTGCTTAATGTTGAACACATAATGACACTTTGACATATATTTTCAAATCAAAGACCCTGTTGATACTGCCTATCCTAGACATAACAAGGAACACCTGTGTATTAAACCAAAATATCAGAGGGTCAGAATGACGTCGTTCAAATCCACACGATCCTGTTGGGACCATGTATGGCCTTATCGCAAGATCAGGACCACATGAACTTTCTAAAACCCCACAACCCAGATTTGCCCGTTGCTATAGTAATGCAATACAAAACCCAAATATTGGACTGACACACTCAGAATTAGTGTTAACTTCATTTGAAATACCATCCTTACTCTCCTGACAAGCTGTGGGTAGAGATATGTCCTGTCTATTGCCTGTTCAATTGCTTAATCCGGTCCCAGGAGAAAATGATTACCAACTACATTTTTGTAAAGTCGTTAAGGTATTTGTCAGTCAGAACCAAAGCTTTGTTAACAGAGTCAATGCCTCATTCAATTTTTGACACGACAACTCTGATGTTAGCACAAGGCACAAGCATAGATGGACTGAAGATAGAAACTCACTTACATGATTGTACACTCACACACACCACATGTCCTCCAAGCCCTGCCCGCCCCCAGACAGAACGAGTCACTTTAGCCAATATCCATCTTCTGTCCTCACACAGGAATGTGCCTGGGCACAAATAACCAAAAAATCTATGTCTGTCTACAGTGGAGATGTAATCAGAATTCCTGGATGCTGGACAGTCAAGCTGACATAGCCACAGTGGTTGCTGGTCGTCTAGCCATTACTACCACTCCTTCATTCCATCTAACTCAGAATATAATACAGGGGACATTGGGTAATGAAGTAGAGGTATAAACAACATTGGTAGCTTTACACAAACGTTTCCATAACAGGCACAAAGAGACTGTGGCTAGTCTTTGAGGACTGATTTCGTCTGAATACTAAAATAAATGCTTGCAAGTCTTACTCAATGTCATGTATCAGACATTTTTAAATAATCCGTTCTGCTCATATTATTTAATTCTATCTGGGTTTAGAATGACAATAGAGGGATGTGAAAACAGAGGCCTGACTTGTCCGCTGAAATATCTTAGGTAGCAGGGAGCTAGCTAGACACCAGAAAAATGAGACACAATTTTACCCTAAGACGCAGAGCAAAAATATAGATTTGGACTTTGTCCTTCAGAAATGATGGGTATAAGAAAGAAATTAAAGAAGGAGGCAAAGTTGGACTTCAGAGTACATAAATTAGTTTTAGATAGAACATAGAGACACAAAAGCATCATTGCAAGGCCAGTGAGAGCTAATTCATTTAACACGAAAGAATTATGGTGGTTTTAACAGCTGTCTGCAAGGCTTCTCTCCTTCTTGGCTCCCTCTGCCTGACAAAAGAAGCAGGTCAGTGCTACTTCAAAGTCCAGATTTCCAAGTCTAAGAAGCGGTTTTAGAGCTGGAAAAAGGTACTGAGGGAAGGCATTTTGTGGATCCGTGGTTGACAGAGGAGATGTTAAGAGGTTTATGCTTGACTAACATTGTTCCATAGTTCTCGCTCTGTTTTTTTCTACCAAGGCATCTTAGACATTTTAGAGCCTCAATAGTTGCAGGAGATGCAGATGTGGCAAGTGTTTGTACCAAATGAAGGGAGCTAACAAAAGGAATACTGTCTGAGTGGAGAGAGGTTTGAAAACCACACAGTGGGGAGATGAAGGGGTCAGTAGTCTAGGAACCCTGGAAGGACAGAGACCTAATTTCAGTTTGAGAGCACAAAAAAGCTTGCCCGAGTCTTCTGTGGCAAAATAACAGGGACATGATTGAAAGACATACACAGTTTACTTCTCACACGAAACACATACAGTTAACAAACAGCATAATTTCACCCACAGCATCTTTAAACTAATTTCTACCCAAACATCCTTTCTACCTGCCTATTTCTGTTCTTGCTCACATGACACTAGCTTAACCCAACTTTCAATCAGTCATATGGTGCATTGTAAAGACATTTCTTCACACAAACACAATTTGTATAGCCCATATTCACAAATCACAATTTGTCTCTTAGGGCTTCAAAATAGGGCCAAAAGTGTATGTTCTTGATCACAGGCAAAGGCAACTAAACAAAGGAAGACCTCAGCCACCCATGCAATGACCACGACTCTCAAATACCATTGGCTCTATACGGTGATTGCAGTTTAACAACATGAATGCAATTGATGCCTCCACAACTTTGACAATGCAACGCATACTAGCTAGACTGTGTAAAATGTTTTTTTTTTCTTTCTCTGTACCAGCACTGTGCAGGTTAACAAAAGAGGAAAACTATCCTATTTGTGTGCCTAAAATTTTTTAAAGTTATCAAAAGAAGCATTATATATCATACTGCTTGTGATATAGTGCCAGTAAAGCTTGTGCATTTGTGCCTCTATCTAACTTGGCCAGGTTGATCGCTGGTAAACTGGATGGATACATATTTTTGGTTCTCAAACATTTGTAGGATATAGTTATGTCCAATACAAGCCGTATTAGTTTTGAAGTTAATTCTTCTGAAAGGCCAGCCTGGGTCTTAAGGCGTCATGTGACCTGTTTCATGTGGCCACTCTGCCAAAACTGCATTCCAGCGCAGTGCCCTAGGATAGGTCAAATAGCACCAAGGTGCTGTCCATGGTGCTGAACCCTGTCCACATTGCTTGCTGATTTTACACCAAACTTATATACACTTATTCTATAGCGTTCTGTCCCACAACTGTACTTGGCTTCCAAACAGCTCATCAAAATGAGAAAGGTTATCCAAGTATCACATTTTCATTCGTGAGTATCCAAAACACTCTCGTTTGTGAAATACATTGGAAACACGAGGCAGAACCAAATCCTTACAGGTCCTTAAAATCTAGAGGGAAGCATGGGTAGTTGTGGGTTTTGGGTTGTTACTTGCCCATAGTGGAAAAGACCCAAATTTGGTTCGGACTCACAGTCAAGGCAACAGGGAATGATATCCAAAAGAAACCCTCCACCTCGATAATATGGTTTGTCCAGTGACTATACAGGGCTTTCTGTGTTGAACAAATCAAATAATGATTAGCTTGAAAGATAAACTTGAGTTTTGAAAAGGTCAAAAATGTCACGTTGATCATTATGTCCAAACAAAAGACATGGAAAAAAAGGATGTACTTCATTATTGATCTGACAACACAGTACAACATGGGTGCTTCAATTAGTTAAAACTGGTATCTTGATTTAATATTAAAATCTGCTGTCTTAACACAAAGAGTGTTGTACAAACATACCTAAACTTTTGCCCTGCAGACACCAACCAGAAACAGTTCTGTTGGCCAAACTGGGTTTTAAACCACTCTTTAATTTTTTTAACCGCTAACAAACAGCATGTTTAAAAATATTTACAAAGAAAAACAATGAAATTTTAATGGCTTAACGCTTGTCAAGATTTAAATGAAATGAATCACTATAATTCAGAGGAAGATCTTCCTCTGGGAGGAAAAACTACTAAGGCAGTGGAAAAGTTCTCTCTCTCTCTATCTCTATTTATATATATAAATGTACAAATGACAGACCAATGGCTCATCATTAGATATACAACACTGAATTAAAACAAAATCTCATGGCATGTCAGTGAGAGTGAAAACAAAGAAGATGAGCAAGAATGACTGTCCTTCCTGTTGGGATTTTAACAAAACAAATGTCAGAGGTGGACACTTGTGGTGTAGAGCTGCGGAATGTAGTATATTGTTTTAAAAAGGTTGGATAAGGACCAAATGGGGGGTTGCAACATTATGAGAATGGGTGTAATGGAAAATTATAATGACCAGTGTCGTTTTATGAAGCACCTCTTTGTATTAGTTCTGGCATGTCTTTTTTTTTTTCATATTGTCTTGTGAAACGCCTCTTTGTATAAGTTCTGGCTTTTGTGAACCTGCGGCCAGTTGTTCCATCCTGAGCACCCGTGCTTGTTGTGTAAATTCTGCAGAGCTTAGACTCAATGGCAACTCCAGTCTGAGAATTTCATTATTTCAAGTCTCAAGATGAATTTCCATCACATGGGTTCCGAGAATATTCAAGAGTCACCGATTTCAGAAATGACTGGCACATTTTTATAATGTTGTTGAAACATTTACTTTTGTATGAAAAACAAACTGTGACAAACAAGGCTAAGAACTTGGGACATACCCTATTAATTACCAATCAAGCTTTATTTCAAAGCACAGAAAAAAAGTATTTCGGATATTTATTAAGAAGAAATACTAACTAAAGGGAAGTCTAATTTCTTGAAGAGTTGGAGGAATGGCGTACAGGAAATTAGAGAAACAGACTGGCTGATGAGGCATCTGAGCCCTTTGACTGAGATAGTTGATATAGTTTACGAAATGTTTAGCCTTATTCCATAGGGACGATCAAAGAAACTTTAGCGTTAAACTATTAGAAGTGCGGCCTAGGAAGCTGATTTCAATATTGCACAAACATGAAATTACCAATGACTATACCATATATAAAGAAATGTTAAATGATAGGACTGTTGAACCACCTTCTAAAGATGTCAGATCAAATAAATAGGATCAATCCTTTTTGAGGAAATCTCATTGTTCTCAATGGTCAAAATAACTTTTGTCATTCTTTGAAGAAGCCAAGACACTGTATACAAATAACACAGGGATACTTTTCACATGTGGATTTGTGCAGTTTCTGGTTATCTGCTGATGCATAATCTAGTCAGTATCATGGTTTACTGTAAAAATGTCATTATAGGTTTTGACCAGTACCTGGTCTTCAGCCCAAATAATTTATTTTTGGTCTCATCAGAGCAGAGGATATTCTTCTACATGCTCTAGAAAACCTTTATATGCCATTTGGCAACTCTGAGCAAGTTTCCATTTGTATTTTAGAGATAAGGCTGTAACAAGAGCGAAACGTAACCAAACCTGCTGCCACTGCTGCAGGGGCAACCTGTTGATCTCTCATTAATTCAAATGTAACACACGATCAACATAATAACACTTCTACTGAAAGTTAAGGTGGGCTGTTTTACAGATTACACTTATGCATAATGGTCCAGTCATGATTGAGCTGTTGGTAACACTTTGGTTTGGTTAGTTAATTTCACATTTATGGGAGCAACTTGTTTCTATCGCATGGGGTTGGCCACTGAGGTTGATATTTTAAGATATTTAATAGGAAAACAGAGTGTATCACCTGAGTTTTAAGGGAGAAGTATAAAGTGATTTCGAAAAACTTAAGGTTATTGGGTGTTTTTTTTTCTCTATATGTCTCAAAAGCAAGTAGGTGCATTGAATAAGCATTAGCACTCTGGCTTCTTCAGCTTTATAGGTTAAATGTTCCCATCAGTGATTTCTGAGTTATCATCTAGATCAGTCATGGGCAAAGAACGGCCATGGTTTTTTTTTAAACTAACGATTGGTAGCACCTAAATGGCACTTACTTATAGCACTTTGTAGTTTTACTTTATTTTTGAGGAAATTGTACTTTCTTGCTTCTTGTTGTTCTGGGTTTGTACCCTCGGTGTTGAATTAACTTATTGTAAGTCGCTTTGGATAAAAGCATCAGCTAAATAAAATTTGACCGGGAGTGTTGTGTATAGGGCTCAGAAGGGCACATGATCTCCCTTCACTTTTTCGCTTTGCCCTGTGAGCCCTTCTGTAAAATGACCTTCAAGGAAACCAAAAGTGGACAATGAGTGCCGAGAGTTAACACGGAGTGGACAACAAAAAACTTTTTCACTGAAGTCCATTCGAATGGCTGTATGCCTGATATGCCGAGAAACTGTCGCAGTTTTCAAGGAGTACAACATCAGCCGTCACTTTGCTACGAAGCATAGCAAGCAGTCAACGCAAGAACGGGTGGCTACGGCTCAGAGATTGGCTGCTAATTTACAGACTCAAGAGAAAAAAATTCACAGACAAACTGCGATTCAAGAGTCAACTTCAAAGGCAAGTTTTTTATGACATTCGAAATAGCAAAGGCTAACAAGCCTTTCTCTGAAGGTCTTTTCTCCATCCATCTGGTCTGGTCCTGGCCCTGCCCCTCTGAACCCATGGTGGCCCGCGAGTCAAAACGTTTGCCCACCCGTGATCTAGATAATAAAGAATGTGAGTCTCACCAGTGAGTAAGAGGATGAGAATATGAAGATATTGTGGATCATGAGCAATTTTATATAAGGTTGTTATTCCTGGACCTGGAATGTGAATTGTGCATAGCCAAATAAAGCTGCAAACCATGTTTTTTGAGTTATCTTGCCAAGGAAACTGAGACAATTATGATCCCCTCTCTAAGGACTGACTTAGCTTCTGATACATTGACTCACACACAATTCGTTTTTTGTTGCCATATACACAAAATGTTAAAATAACCAGAACATAATGCAACTTAATTTTGAATCATTCAGCCGATTTATCTATCATTTTTTTTGACGGAGGATTTGCCTTAATAATCATGGTGATTCATGGTTGTTTCAGTGCGTAGATAAGGTGTGACGACACAGGATGAATGACTGTACTGTCACACTCTGATGAGCTATTAATAATGACTCAGTGGGCCATTTACATTCATCAGTAGTTCATGTTCCTCAACATGAATGTGAGCTCACATAATCCCCAGTCTGACCCATCTGCATGCCAAAGTGTTCTTGGGCAAGATGCTGAACCCCGAATGCCCCCCCCATAGAACAACAAAGTGCTGCGAATAGATGCACTGTATGAATGTGTGTGTGAATGGGTGAATGTAAAACTGTACTGTAAAGCGCTTTTAGTGGTCATCGAGACTAGAAAAGCACTATATAAATATAAAAAACATTTACCATTTAACCTTTACCTGATAATACTCCAACAACTTTCTTCCTTTTTGTAACCTAAGGTAATACCTTTCAGTACATGTCTGCCTTCTAGACCTAGTCCAGCTCAGAGGATAAACAACAGGAAAGACAGAAGTCCCTTTTCACTGGCTTCATATTCTCCCTCTGATCAGTCAGTATGTGAGTTAACCTGACTGAAAGTAATATCCCCCCAGAGGGTCAGCCTAAGGTAGTGCAGTTAAAGTTAAACAATCATGGATCAGCCCAAACCAGCCACTTCACTTGAGGGCAGTCTTTATTAAACAATGGGTCAGGATAGAGAAATATGAAATCCTACTTGAAGAAAGAGCTATAGATTTTAAGAACTAAGTGCTGTGATAGTTGAGAAGCTGTAATAGTTGAACCGTGTTGAAGGTCCTATTAGATGGATATAGCAAAGCACCTATGGCAAGTAGGCACCGGAAGATAAAAATAATATGCTGTGTTGCTCACACATTAACTTACATATATAAATAAGATCAGCCAGTACATTGATCTAAAAGTGTTCTCTCACTCTCCTCTCTCATATGCTCCATACACTACCAAATACCTCCCTGTCATACGTGCTTCCAACAACTCGCCCAATCTTACCACAAACTAATAGTCCTGGGCTGCTATCTACAGCACATTACCCCTGGAAACCACCCACGCAAACACCAACATAACACTGACACACAGATACTAATGGCCCAATACCACACACAAACAAACCCAGCCACCCCCCCCACCCACGCATGCACGCACACGCACACACACACACACACACGTAGAGACACACGTAGAGACACACATCCAGGAAGACAGAGGGAGGGCTCTACTGAAGATGCCTGCTGCCTGAGTAAATTATAATTCATTCAAATTTTGCATATTCCTTGTAGGCACTTAAAATGTTCTTCCCAAATCCAGGGGGCTTTTTAAACTCCTCTCCCTGCTAACCACACTAACCACAGGGATTTCCATCAGCCAGGCTGCATCCTATACGGAGCAGCCAGATATTTCAACAATCCACGCCACACACCAGAGCCCTGAAAAAGAGCAGGGTGAGGACAGCGTGTGTTTATGTTTTAGAGATGGTCATGAACTGTAACTATAACCTAGAGAGAGTGTAGTCATAGACATGATCATCCTGATATATTAAAAAACGGATAAAAAAAAAATAATAATAGAAGATTTTGATGAAGATGTTTTGATAAACTTCTTCACCTTGGCTGGTAAACGCTGGGGTGTGAAGGCATGCTGTGCTCAAAAGAGAAAAATGAGAGTGAGAGGCCTGACAGATTCCAGGCCCAGGGAAACATTTTATCATGTGTGTATATGTCGGTCTGGGTTCCCACTTATGGTAAGATGACAGTGGGCTCTAATGACAGGCAAAGGGAGATTAAGGGGGGATTAAAGGATTTACTGTATGACAATAAAGCATGATTGTCAAATCTACCCATCTATACTCCCTTTATGGACTGTTTGTGCATCATGAACAGAAAGAAATGGAAAGTGTGGGAGGAACAGAAAGACAGCAGCAGACACATTTTTGGCCGAAGAGTCTACTAAGCCCAGTGTTAAAGGGATAATTCACCGAAAAATTTAATTCCCTCATCATTTACTCACCACTATGCTGATGGGGGTTGGAAAACTGTTTGAGACCACAGAACACTTCTTGAGTCTCAAGGGTAAACAGTGGTAAACAGCCGAATCTAATACAATTGAGGTATTTGGGACCCCTACTTCAGACTTCTTGTGGCTACATCTGCTAGCATCGCCACTTCCTAAATACAAGATATAAGGCTGTTTTCTGTTGTTTTATTACGTCTGAAGAAGGGGTCACCTTGACTGAATCCCTGTTTACCCCTGAGCCTCCTAGAGTGTCTTGTGGACTCAAACACTTCAACCTCCTCCATTGGCATATTGGTGAGTAGATAATGAGTGAATTTAAATTTTTCAGTGAACTATCACTTTAAGAGCATGATATTACAGGTACAGTATCTACCCTGACAACTTTGTGGGACTGGCTTGCATTTCCCTGTGCATTATTTCCTTATCTCTACTCCTTCTTACAACTGCAAATTAGTACCTGTGGCTGTGTATGTGTGTTCCCAGAGGACAGGCCAAGTGGGACATTCACATCTCACCAGAGCCATGAGAACAGGATAATGGCTTGGCCTCTTGACAGGCCCCAGGCCTCGAGAGATTGGCCATTTATAGCATAGGTGGGGAGTGTGTTCTTCAGTATTCATTTGTATTTATTTGTTTGTGTGTGTGAGAGAGAAAGATAGAGATTAATACTAACAAGAGCGATGGTACTCATGGTGGTTTTGCATTTAAGAGGGCTACTGTGATAGGATTAAGGGAGCGTAACTGTGAGGAGGGTAAAAGGTACACAAACTCAACTGTATAAATCCAGAGAAGGAACTGGGGTGGCTAAAACTTAAATTGGGTGTAATGGAGATTAGGATGACAAAGTCACCTTCTAGCCAGAGTCCAAGACAGAACAAGATACGCAGGTGGAGGCCAGTGTCAGGACAAGCCAGACAAGGAATAATGAGCTCAGTCAGAATTTTCGTGAACACAGGAGGGGATTGAGTAAGAGATCATGACAGTGCTGGGAAGTTGCGTGCTGTTGTTGGAGAGTCATAAATGCAAGGCACAAGTGTCCAAGTGAGACCCCAAAACTGTGTGGAGGCCAGAGATTGTCCATGTCTACTGATCTCATCAAACTAATGCTGGTAAGGCATCAGGAATTAAGAGAGACCTGCACTGAGCCAAGGTCAAGGGATTGTTACACAATTCTGTTTTCTTTGTCTTGGGGCAGGGGTGGGGATCTTTTTTCTAACAAGGGCCATTTCAATATGTATACTATCCTTTGAGGGCTATACCAGATTACTCATCACATGTCACACTAAACTCTGTAATGCGATGCAGGAACTGATGTCTGATGGAAGTGATGATGATGATTGTAGTGGCAGCTGGTTTTGCAACTTTTGTCCCAAAAAAGGGATGGTCACTTAAGGGCCAACATAGAGTTTATTAAATTCAAGCAGAAGGAGGTTGTTACTGTAGCTTTGAGCATTCTTGCTGGTTCCAAATTAAACAGCTAAGTTTATTCTGTTTAGTTGTTCTGAATCCTCTTGATAAATGTGTAAAGGAGTTTTGCAACATCACCAGCATATTCAGATGTTGTAGCAGTCTTTTGTTTTGCAGAGTAGAAAAATGCACAGATTTTGTACAAAATACACAATTTTGTTTGTCCGATGCTGCAGCTGCTCAGTAGCAACAAGGTTCCTTCACAAAATCTGCTTCTAAATGAGGTTTCATCTTCTTAGCTATCAGCTTGCGGACTGTAAAACTAACCTGTATAACATTGTCTCTGTCTGAATGTGGTCTTGTGAAACTATGCTTTAGATAGTCAAGTTAATTCAAATGCAATTCTTCTTGTATCTCATCCAGTTTGGCGCCTGTTTACAGCTGGAACAAAACCTGAAATTGGTTGTTTGTGCATGTGTGTCTCTGCACCTAGGCAAAATCTTTTTGTTGGATGCTTTCTTTTGGAAAACGCACAATTTCACATCTATTCTAGACAGTTGCCACAATGCTTGTCAGTAATGACACTAGAGAATTACATGTGTCTTTCATTAAACCTTACTGTGACCTGCAAGAAAGGATCACCCTGAATGACATATTGGTCTATTCTATATTATGTTCTTTTATCACAGAAAAATCAATTGCTGTCAAAAGGCAAATATACAATAAGAATATGCATTAAGTGCAGGGAAGGATGTGAAGTTGGCAATATAATTGACAAATAAGCAAGAGGTCAGGGCTTAAGAAGAAGGTCTTGTAGTTGAAGTAGGGAACGGGCTTTGAGATTCGAATAGGAAAGGCTGCCTGAAGAGTGGGAGGGGATGGGGGTAGGGGAATGGGAAATGACGGCCCATGATGATCAGAGTTGTTTTAGACTCTCCGAGCCATCATGGGACATTAGCAAAACAGCACAACCATTTATGACTCTGCCTAGAAACTGATTTGTAATAGCTACAAAAACACACTTGCAGGACCAAGTAACCATTAAAGAAATACAACCCTTTCTCTTATCAGTGTTTATCATTATCATTTTTATAACCCTGAAATGTAATTAGGAGTGTGTGCTACAATTTGCTGAGGCAGACACATTGGCAGGGATTTTATCATCAAGTTTTTGGCAAAGTTGCACTTTTTCTTATTCATATTGTTTCACAAATAATGGTCTTCTTGAGAACACATATTTCATATACCACAAACACATAATGCAATAATATATGACAGAACCATCTTGAAATCACATTCCTATCTATGATGATATTTGGCCTGTTCGGACAATCATTTTTCCAAAACATTCCCAAAAATACAGAGGTCATTTTGACTCACTGCTCAAATGAGATGTGGTACTTGCTATGTCGATATGCCAAACTTGGAGCGTGTGAGTGTGTGTGTGCATGTAAGCGAGAGTGAGGTAAGAGCACAGATTAACCACGGTCGATGATTAATACAACTTGACTTACTGACTTACTGTGAGCAATTATGGCCATGTCTTTTCTCAAGCTTGACTATCTCACTCTTCACAGAACACATGGGGGTCCTGAAACATGTGCGCACCAAACACAAATCACCAGCCCACCCTCCATTCAACCTCAAAACCACAAAGGGTTAAATATAATCAATCTTCTTTAACAGTGCTGTCAGGGCACAGTCTGAGAGTTCTAATAGAAGCACAAAGATGGTGACTGAACACTGATGATGGTGTGACTGGTGTGAGCATGTACTGGTGTGAACACTAGAATTTGTAAGCTTAAGTAAATGAGTCCGGATTTGTGTGAGTAAGTCAGTCTCAACAGCGGCTGTGGCTGAGGGGTAGAGTTATCGTCCTCCAACCTGAAGGTCGGCGGTTCGATCCCCAGTCTGACCCATCTACATGCCGAAGTGTCCTTGGGCAAGATGCTGAACCCTGAATGCCCTCCCATAGAATAAGTAAGTGCTGCGAATAGATGCACTGTATGAATGTGTGTGCGAATGGGTGAATGTAAAACTGTACTGTAAAGTGCTTTGAGTGGTCATCAAGACTAGAAAAGCGCTATATAAATACAAAACCATTTACCATTTACATATTGGTAGAGTGCCCATGCAAGCAATGCATGTGTATTCAGACAACATGGTACAGAATGAGTGTGTGTACGTCTAAGTGGGTTCCATATGTGTATATAATTTTAAACTTGTTTAACCATGTTAACACACTACTCTGTAGGCCTATATGTAGGTGTGTATACTGTATGTACATAAAACCCTCACATATATATATATATATATATATATATATATATATGCGTGTGTGTGCTTTATGTACATACAGTATATTTAGGGGCATTCATCTCTTTGTGCTTATACTACAGATGAGTGCATAAAGTTGTGTGTATTTGGGCATGCATAATTGTCTGAATGAAAGCACCAAGAAGATGAATGAGAAATATCAGATATTTCCCCTGCAGTGGGTTATGTAGTCTGTGTGTGTTTTTTTGAGAGTGTACTACCTGAGGGGACTTATGGGATCTCCAGCTGTACTGGTGGCTGTGGAGGTTGGCGAGCAGCACGTTCTCATCTGTGTCCACCTGACCAAAACGCAGTGTTTCATGGGTGTCGTTACAGATCACATAGTGGCTGTAGACCAGATCCTCAGCCTCCGGGTTCCCATTCTGAAGGATAACAGTGGGGTTGAGGGGTTAGGTGGAGGGTACGGGTGGATGAAGAGAAGGACAAAGAAGAACAAGACGTGAGCAAAGCTTGTGACTAAAAAAGTACGTACATACTTCCAGGTGTTTATGTTTGTGCTGGGTGTATAATGAGCAGTATATTTCAAATCTGTGTATGAGCACATATTCAGGTGTCAATAATGTATGTCTTTTTAACATTCAAAATGTTATTGTAGTATTGGTAATGAGGCAGTCAGCCAATAGAGAAATGAGATGAGTGATATCATCTGCTGGAGTAATACAACCTCAGCAGGGGAGGGAATCAAATCACAGAGCAACAGTCATCCAGGCTGGAGCAGCTTACACCGTGCTTCGAGGCCAAAGCAAACTTTTTCACCTCCCTCTTTGAGCATCTATATGTTGGTTATTGAGAATGTTAAGCAGGCTCAGAGATTTCAGGTACTTTTTCCTATCTTTACCTCTGTGCATTGAAAAAAAGTGGGCAACAACGAGTGCACTCCTGTTACTAAGAGTCATCAGTATATTGTGGCCTGTTAAAGGAATACAGTATGGTGGAGTCTGGCCCAACTCCGGGTCAATGAGAAAGCCTCACAGAAAACTCAAGGCATGCAAGTTGTTCAGGGATGCTGTCCATTCACTACACCTTGCATTCAAGAGAGAAGAGCTCATTGGCCTACTATTGAAAACAATGGTTTAACAGGGAGAGGGTGTGTGTCAACTCTCTGACATACAGGATGTCAAATACACAATATAGAAACAGCACATAGTGTGAATGTGAGTTGGATATGAGAGAGTGATGCAAGTGCATGTTAAAGTTTCACTTGGGCTCCTTCCAAATGCTCTAGGGTCCTGATGGGATTGTTCCTGCACACCTCTCCCTGACTCTTGACACACATGACTGAGGTTCAGACAGCTTCTCAATAACCACTCAACTATCCCAACAAAGAGGCATCCCGGTCTGCTGTACACTTTTAAATGGCAGGGGGGTTGATGGTTAAAAGAGGCTGGCAGTAAAATATCATAGTTTGACTGCCAAGCACGTTCAGGGTCCTGGGGTTATTTATGCTATTGAAAACTGATGGGATAGTTTACACCATTAACAATGTGATGATAGATGTATGTGTGAGAGGGAGGTAGAGAGGAAAATATAGATGGGACAGCTGCGATACTGGGTGAAAAAACATTTAAAGTTTTATAGTGGAACACTATCTATGCTCCCTTCTGAATTCAACACTGCGATTTACAAACTTCCTGCTTCCATCTTAAGATGCCATTGCTAAGCCCACTCTTTGATGGTATCATCTTTCTGCTCTGATTTATGGGGCAACTAGATACACACCTCAGGAAAGCTCCCTGCAGTAATCATAATCACTCCATTTTTATACAGGGACTTTAAATGGACCAATATTAATATATTATATTTAATTTGAGTAGAAGAGGACAGCTTCATCATTAGACACAGTCATTGAAGGAGTAATCCTTCCAGATACTGTGGCTTTAGTTTAGTCTAGACCAGGTATTCATGGCAGAGTTGCAAACATTTAGACAAGACAACGTACAGTAAAATGTCTATAAAACAGATTGAAAACAACGACACCCACTCAAGACAAAGTCACATGAAACAAGACACCATGGAGCCAATTGTGAAACCTGTAAAAGGGACAGAAAGGCGGTGGTCTAGTGGCAGAAACTTGGACTATGGGCAGAGAAGGTCTCTGGTTCGTCTCTGATTCGACTCCAAGGAGAGACAACAAAAGACAAACCTGGATTGATCTGTCCAAAAATCCAAGAGTCTCCCTACCCTGTCTAGTGCCTATGAGCAAGGCACCTTACTCCCCCAACATCTGCTCCCCGAGCGCCGTACATGGTCGCTCACTGCTCTGTGTGTCCTGCACCAGATGGGTAAAAAGCAGAGATTAAATCTCCCTACCTGCATTAGTGTGCCTTTGCATGTCTGTGCATGTGTTTGGGATGAATAAATGGATCTTAATCTTAATCTCTATATTCATATACAGATGACCCTGGTTCTCACATGAACCAGGGTCCTGCATGAACCTGCTATAACCAGGAAAACAATCTCTCTATCACTTCTATACTATTACAAATGAAAACGGAGAACGATACAAACATGGGAAGAACAGGGGAAAAAAATAAGAGGGAAATTTTCGCCTGTGAACACTCTGTGAGAAGCTGAGTGTTTAAATACTACTGGGCTTTTGTGTGGCTTTCCACCAAAGCCACTTCCCTTGGGTTAGGAGCTTCGGGGGAGCAAAGATCGAAAGTGGGGCTGGGGACTGAGAAGAGAAAAATGGAGGCCTGGGCCCTGAGGTTAAAGGGTTCTGAGGTTGTGCCCATATGGGGCTATCGAGTGAAAAGAAAACCAAATAAATAAAATACTAAATAATATTATTTCTTCTTTTATCAAAACCTATGAACTATGAAATGTATAATATATATTTATATGACCAAACAGCACATTGAGGTGAGGAGGTGGTGAGCCTGGTGGCTTGGCAGCATCCTGATTATTATAATAGATGGAATATACATTGTCACTTTGAGCCATTATGAGTATTTATGACAAAGAGAAGGGTGACAGTAATGTTGTCATGGATACAAAAGCAGCTAATGTTACTGTGCCTACAGCTATGTGTTATAACAGATTATGCGAGTAAATTAAAAACCATACAGCAAGAAGTGTCTTTTACTCCTATTTATTGCTATAAAACTGAAAGTGCTCCAGCTGGTCTGGTTGTGGTGGTCTGGTATGACCATGCCTGGGCTGTGAGGCTTCAGTTGTGTGGTTAGAGAGGATTATTTTCCACGGCTGAATGCTGACCCTTGCAGACCACATCACATAATGCATGTCTGCCAGCCATGACACCAGGACACATGAAAATCACTGAAACAATTACACATGTTGGGATACATCCTTCTGTTTCAGAGGGACACAGAGCCTGTTAACATTTCTCATTACGTTTTCAATGAGGATCAAGTTTTTCAATGCATGGACAATTTGTGCATGAGGGTCTGGAATGTGAGCCTTGATCACATCAAAGATATATATTTAGCTAAATTGTGATGGCCTTCATACCCATCCCTTTACCACCAGCCATCTTGTGCTTAATCACAGCCATCCAGGGTTCACCACATACAAGGTTAAGTTTCAGTGAAATATTTTCCATAATTGATATGTTCACAAGTTACTCCGAGATGGAACAAATATTGAAGCAAATCATTTCATAAAGAATCATTCGTTTTTACTTGCCCCCTCTCTACCCCTTATTACAAAACTACCATACCCACATGCAGCACATTTGCCTTATAATTATGATTTGATTTCCCCTTGTGTTCAGCATATTGGTGAAGGCTGGGGCTAGATGAAAGGTTCTGAATAAGTGACAAAGCTGCTGCATTTCACGTCAATCTGACTCCAGTCAACATGTTAATCCACCCATCAGGCTTTGAGTGTCTGTTTGAGAGTTAACTAGGTTGTGTGGTTAATGGTATTATGTGCTTGTTTGTATGTGTGACCATTATATACCTCTATTTTTGGTTTCAAGACCCTGTGGATTCAAAAGCTTTGGCTAAGAGTGTATAACCACTTTTAACCTAACTCATTATACTTGGGATTTTGGGTAAAGCGAACCACTTTGAATGCATAACATTTCTAACAAGTTAGTAAAGCTGCACACCACCTTGAATGCATAACATGTCTAACAAGTTAGTAAAGCTGCAGTATGTGCTTTAATGACAACACCACAGACGCCCTAAAGTCTTATTTATGGCTGAATTAATCAGCAGAAATAGGGAGTATTCACTCAATTGTGCTAAATGATGCAATGATGGAGCTAAGGGTCAAGTATAACCCGCCATCCAATACGGTCGGTTAACTGCATTTGATGAGTCAGTACCATTAAAGGGAAACAAAAGTATCAATCCGCTAGCCAGAACAATCATTTTATAGTACACTATTCTACACAGCTTGATTGATTTGACTTTTCACAGGTGAAACACCACAGTTGTTTCCACAAAAACATTTCTCTTACCCGGCAGAGAGTGTGTGCATGCATATAAATCTATGAGAGTATCTCAAGTCTCGAGAGGCCAATATATGAGTCAGCAAAGCTACAGCTAAGCTGAGCCGCCAGGATAGGGCATACAAATGCAGAGAGGCCAGTGTGTGTGTGTGTGTGTGTGTGTGTGTGTGTGTGTGTGTGTGTGTGTGTGTGTGTGTGTGTGTGTGTGTGCTTGAGCCTGTATAGTAGACAAGTGGGTGGAGGACAAGGGCCAGATGAAATTTTGGCACGTGTAACCACTCAAGTTTTACCTTGTTTTTATGGGCATCACTTCACACACAAATATCCTGGCTACTAGAGGCAGTGCTGAGAGCTGAGAGCTGAGAACAGAGATCTGAGAACTGAGAGATGACGAGGAGCATAGACGCCTAAGAACAGAGACAGTGTAGCCTCTTAGTCAGAGATTACTGAAAACTGAACGGCAGATCCATCCTGTGTTGCTATTGGCATACAACCAAAAACCATTCAAATAAAATCCCTTTTGTTTTGAGTTTGTTTAACTGATAATCCATCTAGGACAAAAGGCCGTCTTTCAGTATATTCTCGAAATGTGCAAACATTTCAATGGATTTTTTCCCCCAAGTTTACAAGCCCCTGCCTCCAAATCAAAAATCTATTCAAGTAAGAGCAAACATTCCTTCTTCCTTTACATGTCTGAATGCACCACACTGTGTTAATGTCAAGAACAAGTCATCCTCCAATACTTAATCAACAACAACCTAATCGATCATATAACTTTTATCCCTTAAAAAATGCTTCCTTTTGCAGCAGTGACCCTGGAGATTAGCTCAGTACCTATAGATATCAACAATTTGGCTTCTAATAAAAACAATACATGGAACAACAACTTTAGACTTGAGGATATCTGTCATGCTTGATTATTTCCAAGCAATGAGATCAGAATGAATATTTTACCACTAATTAGATTTTTTCACGTCAGTTCATGAAGTCTATGAATTTTTGTATTATTTGGAGACAGGTGCAATATAAAGGTGTGTGGCTTTATCAACAGCATAATCTTTCTGTCACCTGTTGCCAGCTGTGCAGGGCAGTGTCCATAGTGTGGATGGTAAATTGGCTGATATTGAGAAACACAGGGTCCACAAACACATTCACATCCAAGGTGGTGCTCTCTGGGCAGCTGGTGGCTGCAGCCTGACCCTGAAAGATACAAGAAATCAGATTCTAAATATACATTATTTTACTCTACATTTTCTGAGGTTATGTATAGAGTAATAAACCCAATATGGCTGAGCTCTACCTGTAGTACACAAGGCTGGAGAAGCTGAAGGTGTGTTAAATTTCTGTATTCCAGCAGCTTGCAGTCCACCTGTGTGGAAAAGCTAAACTCCTGACAGTGACGTGGTCCATTGTTCCACTGGCGCAAGAAGACCCTTGGCTCCCGAGCGCCGACCACCATGAATTCCTGCTCCTGAGGTAACTTCCTGTCCGGCAGGAAGGGACGAAGTTGCCGAGATGGAACTGGAAAAGCAACACATTATTTTTTACCAAAGGCTATCAGGGGTAATACACAAACAATTTTACAGGAAAAAAGGGGTAAAATTGTAGATGGTCTGTATTTATATAGCCCTTTTCTAGTCTTGATGACCACTCAAAGCGCTTTTCAGTACAGTTTTTTACCATTCATCCATGCTTCTATGTGCAGCACTTTCATGGGAACGGCAAAGCAGTCAGGGGCAATTTGGATTCAGTATCTTGCCCAAGGAAACCTCAGCATGCGGAATGGGGAAGACTGTGATCTAACCGCCAACCTTTTTGGTCAGAAGATGACCTGCTCTACCCCCTGAGACAGCTGTCCCCAAATAAAATGAATCCAGAAATCTAAATCATATGTGCAAGAATATACAGTCCACCATAAATGTTTTATCTAATTGAGTAGGCATTTAATCTGTAATTTGCTTAAATCATGAACAAGCAAAGTAAACAAGAAACTTTTTTCTCTCGCCAATAAAATATTAACTGGTTTCAAGTTACTTTCTCTAACTATACTTAGTGAGTGTGACTTCTGTATCCTACCTGTACCCAGCTGTTCTAGATGGTGGCAGAGGTGAACTTCCAGCTGTGCCAGTTGTAGGGAGACACCCAGGGAGGAGACAAACCAGGGTGCAAAGCAGGAGTCCACACGGGTGCAAGCTGCCAACGCCATTGGAGATAGCAGCTGATCGCAGGGTACCTGGGACCCAGACTCACTATCCAAACTGGAGAGATAAAGCAGAGAGCTGATGTGAAATAACACTGAAAGTGGAGAGACATGAAGAAAGATGTGGAACCCTGCGAATATGAAATGATGTCATATGAAAATAACAATGATTGAAATGAGTAATGTAGGACTTTGAGTCAGCATCTGAAAGTTTTCATTAATTGATTTTCAAAAACTTTCTTTATAACATCTTAACCAGTGGATAATGAACACAAGAATTCAGTTCATTCTAATTAAAATAGTCGGATTCGTATCAGTAGCTATATGCTTCTGTCTCTTGCCCAGTCAGTTACAAATTGTGTGGCATCCATGTCAGAAACCTACTGTGTCACAAGGCTACACTGAGTCAAACACTACAATTATTCAGACAACAATGTGGGGCCTCTTCACTGTCTGAACCAGTGAGTTTAGGTATAATATTACTGACACAGTTTTCAGAAGAATCTCTAGATATTAATTGCATGTCATGGTTGATGATGTTGAACGGAACATAATTGAAGTGAATGGCCATTTGCCCTGTAATTTGCTACTACCATGATCCACTATAAAAGCTACAGCAGGAAACGCTCAAGACCTGAAAAATGCTGGTGCAGCAGAGTGCTCCTTAAAAAGATAAGCATCATATGTTGACAATTTTCATTACTTCCAGTTGGCAGCAAAGCCAAGTTATTTTTCTGGTGGAAACTAAAGTAAGGCAGATGAAACTAGTGACTGAGGAAATTTTGATCAGAAAAGACAAATAATTTAAACATAAAGGAAATGTAGTGTTTGGTGTATGATTGTAATGAAGCACAGATGTATATTTAGCTTTACAATGAATCTGGCTCTGTAGAGTTTTTTCCCGGTTTCTTCTCTTGGATGTTTTCTTCTTTTTTCATTTCTGTTCCTCTGGAACTTTCTAAGCCACACAGAATGTGGGCTTGGCAATTCTCTTCCACTAAAAGTTTCCTAAATCCCAAGAGGAGGTAAAAAGGAGGGGATTAGATTGAAATGAGGAAACAATGAGGAAGAAAAGACTAAATAAATGAAAGATGGGTGAAACCCAGAAGATGTAATAGAATTCTGGGTGAGACATGAGGGAGATGAAGAGAGGAAGCCGTGGTAGCGAGAAGAAGGGAGTAAAAACATGTTCGTTGAGGTGGTAGATCACTGGCCCAGTCCAAACCACTGCATCTCAACTAAACCAAGCCCAACCCAGGCCTGGCCTGGTCCAGCCAAACCAAAGGGGGCTTTACTCCTCATGCTTCCCGTGAGCTTCCCCTCGATTAGATACACTCAAGGTAAGCAGGAAGGAATCCGGATGGGCCCTGACAGGCTCTTGGTGTGCTGGGAAATCTCATTAGGCCAATCTGAACGCCTTCCAAGCCTGCTCTCTGTTCCTGCACACCAGATGTGGGGCGAGGGACACATTACTAGCTCTTTGTGCTCAGCGGCCTGGGTGCACATTCTATCCCTCTGCTTTCCCTCACACAGGACGGCCTATGTGCTGAAGATCCAAACACATATCCATGTGTAGGCATACACAGGCTCTCTTGATATACCACTGGGACACAACACAAAGGTATAAGTAAAAAAAGAGAACTAGATCAAAATTAGCACTATGCCTCACCTTTGCTCATCTCCTCCCTCTCCATTATTATTGAGGACTATCCTCCATAGGTCTGAAGCCACCAGCTCCTTCTGTTGGTCAGTTAGGCTGAGGCTGGGGAGCTGAAGCTGGCAAGCACTGCTCTCTGACAGGCTGAACTCCCGGTAAGGAACGAAGGTCTGCTGGAGCTCATCCCAGTACTCCAGGCTGCTTGGTACCTGGACAGAAGGACACAGTAAAGGTTTGTAGTGGTCTGCTAATGGTCTGCTAATCATCAAGAACTGCTACTTGTCTGACCTGTCTTACAAACACAGGGAATCCCTGCCTTGGAGAGGGAACGAGGGACTGAATGTTAATGACGTCTGCATTACAACCTTCAATTTTACTCACTTCAGACAAAGTTTAATTTCTCATCTTGTCTGAAAAAATGACACTCTCACCACAGACCACCAACGCAGACAACAACTCTCCATAACAACACTGCATGGCCACAGCATAACTAAACACGGTGCAACTGTGTGCTACAAGATACAATTAACATTGAAGACCTTGAGCTGTTTCTTACACTGAATAACAATCAGACTACGTGAGTGTTCTCACATGATGTGATGACTGGTAGGGCTCCATTGGTTCCTCTCAGATTGAACCAAAATTACCATAAATGTGTCTGGTGCTCCTGTGTGAACTAAACCAGGTGCGCAGGTCCCCATGACCACCTGCAAACCTCAGCTACTGATGGATCAGTAGTGGCAGGGTGTCTCTGGAGCAAACCTGAAGGATGCCAGGCTGTGTGTGTGTATGAGTGTGCGTGTGTGTGTGCGCGTGTGTGTGTGTGTGTGTGTGTGTGTGTGGTAAGTGCATTTGTTTGTGCGCATGTGTCTTTGACAATCTAACAGTTAATAGAGGCATGAAGCCCCCTGGACAATTACCAAAATCACAGGAC
The DNA here is from genome assembly GCF_949316205.1 of Platichthys flesus. Classification (NCBI taxonomy): domain Eukaryota; kingdom Metazoa; phylum Chordata; class Actinopteri; order Pleuronectiformes; family Pleuronectidae; genus Platichthys; species Platichthys flesus. The sequence goes on from NC_084955.1 coordinate 1,195,953, forward strand.
TTTCAACAGGCCAGTGTGTACACATACGAGAGGGAAGCATTGTGCACAAAGAGTGTGAGTATGTGTCCGCACATTTATATGTGTGGGCCTGATGGATGAAGTAACCCTAGCTTACATCATGTAAATGCCACACCGGTTTTCCTGGAATCAACTTCTCATAAGTGTACCTGACAGAGTTGTGCACCCGCAACCCCCACACTGAGCCACCGAAGAGGAAACTCATAGAAAGTCCCCAGAGAATTCCCAGAACTGGACTGCTAAAACCCAAAGAGTGTTTTTTCCACCTGTGATATTCTATACATATGACTGCATAGAGAAATGAATAGGTGAGGTACATATACGGTACAGTGGAATACATTTGCATGGTAGAATTTGCGTCATGTTTCCTTTGAATTGCGGTCTTGGCCTTGGACAAGAGTAAAGATGAAATCAATAACCAGAGCATCAAATGTTGTAGGGAATTGGGGGAAAAAAAGAAAGAAAATTACTTAAATCTTTTAGCTATGTTGAGTTGGACCTCTGGAACTGTATTATTGGGAGGAGAAGGGACCTGTGTATATGTCAGATGTATTGTATATATGTGTTCAAGAGGATGACTTTGTGTAATTGCACGTATGAAAGACAATACGCGTGTATACATATGTGTATACACAGGTGTGCTTATGTATGTGAGTGCATGATACAGTTTGGGCAGCGTCAGTTTCCGCTGCCTGATTGTGTGTGTGTACCTTATCTGATAAACAACATGTAACCATGAATAGCTGACATTCCCTTGGATAGATGGGCCCAATCTGTGTTTCTTATACTCATGCACTTGACAAAGCATGGCTAGCAGCTAGACCTTAGGGTAAAATATCAGCCCATGGATACTCTTAAATGTTATTTATATTTTTTATTCAAGGTTCCATTTTGAAGGTGGGTCACATTGCCTGAAAGGCTAAGTTGAGTAGCAGTGTAAATATTCCGAACAAATATATTTAGATCAGGCCTGTATGAGCCAATATGTTCCAATCTTTCTGCCAAACTATTGCTTTGCATGGGTTAACTTTTCTGGGACCAACAGACTAAAATACTACGTAAAAGCAGGCTAACTAAAGTAAACACAGAACATATAGAAGTCATTTCAATTTCCATGATCAACCCAGGTGTGATCACTGCTGAAGTTTGAATATGTCTCTGCAACTGAAGACTCCCTGAGCTCCTTCTGAGGCTGCGGCTGTTGACATCCACAGCCATGTGTGCCATAACTTTTATTAACAATATCAACACTGCCATTAGGTATTCTGTTATTTCACTGATGCTTATACGTCTAAAGAATCCACTGCTAGCTACTTCTTTTCAGCCAGCAGACAAATTGAATTGACATCAGCTTGAGCAAATGTTTACTCAGGAGATGTAATGAAAATTGTTCTGAAAATGACTCCTGCAGTGATGTCTCAGGTGGGCTAATATACGTTAACATTAATCAGTGTGGAAAATCAAAAATAAGCCCATGCTGAGATTGTTGCGCTCATCTTTTTTTTTGTTTCCTCTGCAATGCCAAACTTT